>NW_027598176.1:0-51897 GCF_964194155.1 Cetorhinus maximus
AACATTCAAAAACGTCAATAAATTCAACAACAAGCTCAACATGGAAAATCACGAACAAATTCAACAACATCAATATTGAATATCACCAACAAATTCAAGAACAACCTCAACATTGATAAATACAAAAAGTTCAAAAAATAACATTGATAACACCAACAAGTACAACAACAACCTCAACATTGAAAATCAGCAACAAATTCAAAAAGAATCTCAACATTCAAAAACGTCAATAAATTCAACAACAACCCCAACATTGAAAAACACCAACAGATTCAACAACAACCTCAACTTTTAAAAGAAGAGAAAAGTTTCAAGAAAACATTGATAACACCAACAAATTCAACAACAACCTCAACATTGATAAATACAAAAAAGTTCAAAAAATAACATTGGTAACACCAACAAATTCAACAACAACCTCAACATTGAAAATCAGCAACAAATTCAAAAAGATTCTCAACATTGCAAAACGTCAACAAATTCAACAACAACCTCAACATTGAAAAATACAAAAAAGTTCAACAAAATAAACATTGATAATACCAACAAATTCAACAACAACCTCAATATTGAAAATAACCAACAAATTTAACAACAATCTCAACATTAAAAATCACCAACAAATTCAACAAGGACCACAAATTTGAAAAACACCAACAAATTCAAGAACAACCTCAAACTTGAGAAACACAAACTAATTCAACAACAACCTCAACATTTAAAGGAAGATAAAAAGTTCAAAAAAAAACATTGACAACACCAGCAAGTTCAACAACAACCTCAACATTGAAAAAGACAAACTAATTCAACAACAACCTCAATATTGAAAGACACCAACAAATTCAACAACAACCTCAACATTGAAAAACACCAACAAATTCGACAACAACCACAACCTTGAAAAACACCATCAAATTCAAAAACAACCTCAACATTGAAAAATACAAAAAAGTTCGAAAAATATCATTGATAACACCAACAAATTCAGCACAACCTCAACATTGAAAAATATGAAAAAGTTCGAAAAATAACATTGATAACACCAACAAATTCAACAACAAATTCAACATTGAAAAAAACCAACAAATTCAACAGCAAGCTTAACATTGAAAATCACCAACAAATTCAACAACAACCCCAACATTGAAAAACGCCAACAAATTCAACAACAACCTCAATATTGAAAGACACCAACAAATTGAACAACAACCTCAACATTTAAAATGACCAACCAATTCAACAACTTCAATATTGAAAATCACCAACAAATTCAACAACAAATTCAACATTGAATAATACAAAAAAGTTCAATAAATAACATTGATAACACCAACAAATTCAATAACAACCTCAACATTGAAAGAAACCAACAAATTGAACAACAAACTCCACATTGTAAAACACCATCAAATCCAACAACAACCTCAAATTTTAAAAGTACAAAAACGTTTTAATAAAAACATTGATAACACCAACAAATTAAACAACAAGCTCAATTTTGAAAATCAACAACAAATTCAACAACAACCGCAACATTGAAAATCACCAATAAATTCATCAACAAACTCATTAGTGAAAGACAACAACAAATTCAACAACAACCTCAACATTGAAAAACACATACAAATTCAACAACTTCAATATTTAAAATCACCAACAAATTCTACAACAATGTCGACATTGCAAAACATCAACAAATTCAACAACAAACTCAACATTGAAAAATACAAAAAAGTTCAACAAAATAAACATTGATAACACCAACAAATTCAACAACAACCTCAATATTGAAAATAACCAACAAATTTAAAAACAATCTCAACATTAAAAATCACCAACAAATTCAACAAGGACCGCAACTTTGAAAAACACCAACAAAATCAAGAACAATCTCAAACTTGAAAAAGACAAACAAATTCAACAACAACATCAATATTGAAAAACACCAACAAATTCAATAACATCCTCAACATTGAAAAACACCAACAAATTCAACAACACCCTCAACTTTTAAAAGAAGAGAAAAAGTTCAAAAACATCATTGATAACACCAACAAATTCAACAACAACCTCAACATTGAAAAACACAAAGAAATTCAACAACTACCTCAATATTGAAAGACAGCAACACATTCAAGAAGAACCTCAACTTTGAAAAACGCCAACAAATTCAACAACAACCTCAATATTGAAAAAAATCAACAAATTCTACAACAAGCTCAACATTGAAAAACAACAACAAATTCAACAACACCCTCAACTTTTAAAAAAAGAGAAAAAGTTGAAAAAAATCATTGATAACACCAACAAATTCAACAAGAAACTCAACATTGAAAAACGCCAACAAATTCGACAACAACCTCAATATTGAAAGTCACCACCAAATTCAACAACAACCTCAATAATGAAAAACACAAAAAAATTCAACAACAACCTCAACTTTTAAAAGAAGAGAAAAAGATCAAAAAAACATTGATAACACCAACAAATTCAACAACAACCTCAACATTGATAAATACAAAAAAGTTCAAAAAATAACATTGATAACACCAACAAATTCAACAACAACCTCAACATTGAAAAATACAAAAAAGTTCAACAAAATAAACATTGATAACACCAACAAATTCAACAACAACCTCAATATTGAAAATAACCAACAAATTTAACAACAATCTCAACATTAAAAATCACCAACAAATTCAACAAGGACCACAACTTTGAAAAACACCAACAAATTCAAGAACAACCTCAAACTTGAAAAACACAAACTAATTCAACAACAACCTCAACATTTAAAGGAAGAGAAAAAGTTCAAAAAAAAACATTGACAACACCAACAAATTCAACAACAACCTCAACATTGAAAAAGACAAACAAATTCAACAACAACCTCAATATTGAAAGACACCAACAAATTCAACAACAACCTCAACATTGAAAAACACCAACAAATTCAACAACACCCTCAACTTTTAAAAGAAGAGAAAAAGTTCAAAAAAATCATTGATAACACCAAAAAATTCAACATTAACCTCAATATTAAAAAATACAAAAAATTCGAAAAATAACAATGATAACACAAATAAATTCAACAACAACCTCCAACTTGAAAAGCACAAACTAATTCAACAACAACCACAAGATTTAAATGAAGATAAAAAGTTAAAAAAAAACATTGATAACACCAGCAAATTCAACAGAAACCTCAACATTGAAAAACGTCAAATAATTCAACAACAACATCAATATTGAAAGACACCAACAAATTCATCATTAGCGTCAATATTGAAAATCACCAACAAATTCAACAACAACTTCAACTTTTAAAAGAAGAGAAAAAGTTCAAAAAAACATTGATAACACCAACAAATTCAACAATAACCTCAATATTGAAAAATACACAAAAGTTCAAAAAATAACATTGTTAACACCAACAAATTCAACAACAACCTCAGCGTGGAAAACTACAAAAATGTTCAAAAAATAACATTGATAACAATCTCAACATTGTAAATGACCAACAAATTCAACAAGGACCACAGCTTTGAAAAACACCAACAAATTCAACAACAAGCTCAACATTGAAAATCACGAACAAATTCAACAACATCAATATTGAAAATCACCAACAAATTCAAGTACAACCTAAACATTGAAAAACGCCAACAAATTCAACAACAACATCAACATTGAAAAACGCCGACAAATTCAACAACAACCTCAACATTGATAAATACAAAAAGTTCAAAAAATAACATTGATAACACCAACAAATTCAACAACAACCTCAACATTGAAAATCAGCTACAAATTCAAAAAGAATCTCAACATTGAAAAACGTCAACAAATTCAACAACAACCTCAACATTGAAAAACGCCAACAAATTCAACAACAACCTCAATATTGAAAATCATCAACAAATTCAAGAACAACCTAAACATTGAAAAACATCAACAGATTCAACAACAACCTCAACTTTTAAAAGAAGAGAAAAGGATCAAAAAAAATTGATAACACCAACAAATTCAACAATAACCTCAACATTGACAAACACCTACAAATTCAACAACAACCTCAATATTGACAAACGCCAACAAATTCAACAACAACCTCAACATTGAAAAACGCCAACAAATTCAACAACAAACTCAATATTGAAACACGCCAACAATTTCAAAATCAACTTCAACATTGAAAAGCAACAACAAATTGTACAACAACGTCAACTTATAAAAGAAGAGAAAAAGTTCAAAAAAACATTGATAACATCAACAAATTCAACAACAACCTCAACATTGAAAAACACGAACAAATTGAACAACAACCTCAACTTTTAAAAGAAGAGAAAAAATTCAAAAAAACAATGAGAACACCAGCAAATTCAACAACAACCTCAATATTGATAGTCACCAAAAAATTCAACAACAACCTCGACATTGAAAAACACCAACAAATTCGACAACAACCACAACCTTGAAAAACACCAACAAATTCAAAAACAACCTCAACATTGAAAACTACAAACATTTTCAAAAAATAACATTGATAACACCAACAAATTCAACAACAAACTCAATATTGAAAATCAACAACAAATTCAACAACAACTTCAAGATTGAAAAATACAAAAAAGTTCAAAAAATAACATTGATAACACCAACAAATTCAACTACAACCTTAACATTGAAAAATAGATTAAAGTTCAATAAATAACATGGATAACACCAACAAATTCAACAACAACCTCAAGATTGAAAAACACCAACAATTTCAACAACAACCTCAACATTGAAAAACACCAACAAATTCAACTACAAACTCAATATTGAAAATCACCAACAAATTCAATAACAACCTCAACATAGGAAAACACCAAAAAATTCAACAACAACGTCAAAAATGAAAAACACCAACAAATTCAAAAAAAACCTCAACTTTTAAAAGTACAAACAAGTTCAGCAAAATAAACATTGATGACACTATCCATTTCAACAACAACCTCAACATTAAATGTTACCAACAAATTCAGCAACCTCAACACTGAAAATCACCAACCAACTCAGCAACAACATCATCATTGAAAAAAAATAAAAAATTCAGGAACAACCTCAACTTTCAAAACTACAAAACAGTTCAACAATATAAACATTGACAACACCAACAAATTCAACTGCAACCTCAATATTGAAAAACACCAACAAATTTAACAACAACCTCAACGATGAAAACACGCAAAAATTCAACAAAAACCTCAACATTGAAAAACACCAACAAATTCAACAACAACCACAATATTGAAAATCAACAATAAATTCAATAACAACCTCAACATTGAAAATCACCAATAAATTCAACAACAACCTCAACAGTGAAAAACACCAACAAATTCAACAACAACCTCAACTTTTAAAAGTACAAAAAAATTTAAAAAAAAATATTGATGACACCATGAAATTCAACTACAAGCACAATATTGAAAATCAGCAATAAATTCATCAACAACCTCAACTTTTAAAAGTTAAAAAAAGTTTTTTTAAAAAACATTGATAACACCAACAAATTCATCAACAACCACAACATTGAAAAACACCAACAACTTCAACAACATCCTCAACATTGAAAAACACCAACAAATTCATCAACAACCTCAGCAATGAAAAACACCAACAAATTCAACAACAACTTCAACTTTTAAAAGTACAAAAAAGTTTTTAAAGAAACACTGATAACACCAACAAATTCAACAACAACCTCAATATTGAAAATCACCAACAAATTCAACAACAACCTCAACATTGAAAAAAACCAACATATTCAACAACAACCTCAATATTAAAAATCACCAACAAATTCAACAATAACCTCAATATTGATAACACCAACAAATTCAACAACAATCTCAATATTGAAAATCATTAACAAATTCAACAAAAAAACTCAACATTGAAAAACGCTAACAAATTCAGCAACAACCTCAACAATGAAAACACCAAAAAATTCAACAAAAACCTCTACATTGAAAAACACCAACAAATTCAACAACAACTTCAACTTTTAAAAGTACAAAAAAGTTTTTAAAAAAACATTGATTACACCAACAAATTCAACAACAACCTCAATATTGATAATAACGACAAATTCAAAAACCTCAACGTTGAAAAACACCAAAAACATGAACAACAACCTTTACATTGAAAACCCAAAAGCTTCAACAACAACCTCTACATTGAAAAACACCAACAAAATCAACAACAATCTCAATATCGAAAATCACTAACAAATTCAACAAAAAAACTCAACATTGAAAAACAATAACAAATTCAGCAACAACCTCAACAATGAAAACACCAAAAAATTCAACAAAAACCTCAACATTGAAAAACACCAACAAATTCAAGAACAACCTTAACTTTTAAAAGTACAAAAAAGTTTTTAAAAAAACATTGATTACACCAACAAATTCAACAACAACCTCAGTATTGAAAATCACCAACAAATTCAAAAACCCCAACGTTGAAAAACACCAAAAACTTGAACAACAACCTCTACATTGAAAAACACCAACAAAATCAAAATCAACCTCAACTTTTAAAAGTACAAAAAAGCTTTTAAAAAAACACTAATAACACCAACAAATTCAACAACAGCCTCAATGTTGAAAATCATCAACAAATGCAACAACAACCTCAATATTGAAACTCATCAACAAATGCAACAGCAACCTCAACAATGCAAAACACCAACAAATTCAAAACCAACCTCAACTTTTAAAAGTATAAAAAAGTACAAAAAAATAATATAGATAACACCAATAATTTGAACAGCAATCTCAATTTTGAAAATCACCAACAAATTCAACACCCTCAACATTGAAATACACCAACAAATTGAACAACAACCTTAACTTTTAAAAATACAAACAAGTTCAACAAAAAACATTGATAACACTAATAAATTCAACAACAACCTCAACAATGAAAAACACCAACAAATTGAACAACAACCTCAACATTGAAAAATACAAAAATGTTCAAAAAATAACCTTGATAACGACAACAAATTCAACAAAAACCTCAATATTGAAAATCACCAACAAATTCAACAACAACCTCAACATTGAAAAACGCCAACAAATTCAACAACAACCTCAATATTGAAAATCAACAACAAATTCGACAACCTCAACAGTGAATATCACCAACAAATTCAACAACAACATCAACATTGAAAAACACCAACAAATTCACCAAGTACCACAACAATGAAAAACACCAAAAAATTTAAGAACAACCTCAACATTGATAAACGCCAACAAATTCAACAAAAACCTCAACAATGAAAAACATCAACAAATTCAAAATCAACCTCAACTTTTAAAAGTACAAAAAAGTTCAACAAAATAAACTTTGATAACACCAAGAAAATCAACAACAAACTAAATCTTTAAAAATACAAACAAGTTCAGCAAAATAAACATTGATGACACTATCCAATTCAATTACAACCTCAAAATTTAAAATCAACAACAAATTCAACAACAGCATCAAAATTGAAAAACAATAAAAAATATCAGCAACAACCTCAACTTTTAATACTACAAAAACGTTCAACAAAATAAACATTGATAGCACCAATAAATAAAACAACAACCTCAACTTTAAAAAATACAAACAGGTTCAACAAATTAAACATTGACAAAAAAAAACAAATTCAACAACAACCTAAACATTGAAAAACACCAACAAATTTAACAACAACTTCAAAAATAAAAACACCAAAAAATTCAACAAAAACCTCACCATTGAAAGACACCAACAAATTCACCAACAACCTCAACTTTTAAAAGTACAAAAAAGTTTTTAAAAAACATTGATAACACCAACAAATTCAACAAGAACATCAATATTGAAAATTACCAACAAATTCATCAACAAACTCAACATTGAAAAACGCCAACAAATTCAACAACAACCTCAACTTTTAAAAGTACAAAAAAGTTCATAAAATAATATTGATAACACCAACAAATTGAACAAGAATCTCAATTTTGAAAATCACCAACAAATTCAACACCCTCAACATTGAAAAACGCCAACAAATTCAACAACAACCTCAATATTGAAAATCAACAACAAATTCAACAACCTCAACACTGAATATCACCAACAAATTCAACAACAACCTCAATATTGAAAATCACTAACAAATTCAACAACAACTTCAACATTGATAAACGTCAACATATTCAACAACAACCTCAATATTGAAAATCACCAACAAATTCAACAAGATCAACACTGAAAATCACCAACAAATTCAGCAGCAGCCTCAACTTTGAAAAACACAAAAAAGTTCAAAAAAAACATTCATAACACCAACACTTTCATCAACAATCTCAATATTGAAAATCACCAACAAATGCAACGACCTCAACTTTGAAAAACACCAACAAATTAAACAACAACCACAACTTTTAAAAATACACCAAGTTCAACAATATAAACATTGACAACAACATCAAATTCAACAACAACCTCAACAATGAAAACACCAAAAAATTCAACAAAATGTCACCGTTGAAAAACACCAACAAATTCACCAACAACCACAACTTTTAAAAGTACAAAAAAGTTTTTAAAAAACATTGATAAAGCCAACAAATTCAACAACAACCTCAAGATTGATAAACATCAACAATTTCAACAACAACCTCAACTTTTAAAGGTACAAAAAAGTCCAAAAAAGAATATTGATAACACCAACAAATTCAAGAAAAACCTCAATATTGAAAATCACCAACAAATTCAACAACCTCAACATTGAAAAACACCAACAAATTCACCAAGAACTACAACAATGAAAAACACCCAAAAATTCAAGAATAACCTCAACATTGAAAAACGCCAAAAAATTCAACAACAATCTCAACATTGAAAAACACCAACAA
Source organism: Cetorhinus maximus (assembly GCF_964194155.1). Taxonomy (NCBI): domain Eukaryota; kingdom Metazoa; phylum Chordata; class Chondrichthyes; order Lamniformes; family Cetorhinidae; genus Cetorhinus; species Cetorhinus maximus. The sequence continues at coordinate 8,952 of NW_027598176.1, forward strand.
ATCCAACAATAACCACAACAATGAAAAACATCAAAAAATTCAAGAACAACCTCAACATTGAAAAACGCCAACAAATTCAACAACAACCTCAACTTTATAAAATACAAACAATTTCAACAAAATAAACATTGATGACACTATCCAATTCAACAACAACCTGAACATTGAAATTCACCAACAAATTTAACAACAACCACAACAATGAAAACACCAAAAAATTCAACAAAGACCTCACCATTGAAAAACACCAACAAATTCACCAACAACCTCAACTTTTAAAAGTACAAAAAAGTTTTTAAAAAACATTGATATTGCCAACATATTCAACAACAAACTCAACATTGATAAACACCAACAATTTCAACAACAACCTCAACTTTTAAAGGCACAAAAAAGTTCAAAAAATAATATTGATAACACCAACAAATTGAACAACAACCTCAATATTGAAAATCACCAACAAATTCATCAAACTCAACATTGAAATACCGCAACAAATTCAACAACAACATCAACTTTTAAAAGTACAAAAAAGTTCAAAAAAGAATATTGATAACACCAACAAATTCAAGAACAACCTCAATATTGAAAATCACCAACAAATTCAACAACCTCAACATTGAAAAACACGAATAAATTCAACAACAACATCAACATTGAATAACACCAACAAATTCATCAAGTAACACAACAATGAAAAACACCAACAAATTCAACAACAACCTCAATATTGAAAATCGTCAACAAATTCAACAACAATCTGAACATTGAAAAACACCAACAAATTCAGCAACAACCACAACAATGAAAAACATCAAAAAATTCAAGAACAACCTCAACATTGAAAAACGCCAACAATTTCAACAATAACCTCAACAATGAGAAACACCAAAAAATTCAATATCAACCTCAACTTTTAAAAGTACAAAAAAGTTCTACAAAATAAACTTTGATAACACCAAGAAAATCAACAACAACCACAATTTTTAAAAATACAAACAAGTTCAGCAAAATAAACATTGATGACACTATCCAATTCAACAACAACCTCAAAATTTAAAATCACCCACATATTCAACAACAACATCAAAATTGAAAAACAATAAAAAAATTCAGCAACAACCTCAACTTTTAATACTACAAACAATTTCAACAAAATAAACATTGACAAAACCAACAAAATCAACAACAACCTCCACATTGAAAAACACCAATAAATTCAACAACAACCACAATATTGAAAAGCACCAACAAATTCAACAACAAAGTCAAAATTGAAAATCACCAACAAATTCAACAACATCAACATTGAAAAACACCAACAAATTCAAAATCAACCTCAACTTTTAAAAGTACAAAAAAGTTCAACAAAATAAACATTGATGGCACTATACAATTCAACAACAACCTCAACATTTAAAATCACCAAAAAATTCAGCAACCTCAACACTGAAAATCACCAACAAATTCAACAACAACATCAAAATTGAAAAACAATAAAAAATTCAGCAACAACCTTAACTTTTAAAAGTACAAAAAAGTTTTTAAAAAACATTGATAACACCAACAAATTCAACAAGAATATCAATGTTGAAAATTACCAACAAATTCAACAACAACCTCAACATTGAAAAACATCAACAATTTCAACAATAACCTCAACTTTTAAAAGTACAAAAAAGTTCATAAAATAATATTGATAACACCAACAAATTCAGCAACAACCTCAATATTGAAAATCAACAACATATTCAACAAGATTAACACCGAAAATCACCAACAAATTCAGCAACCACCTCAACTTTGAAAAACAGAAAAAAGTTTAAAAAAAAACCATTCAAAACACCAACAAATTCAACAACAACCTCAACACTGAAAATCACCAACAAATTCAACAACAACATCAAAATTGAAAAACAATAAAAAATTCAGCAAGAACCTCTACTTTTAAAACTACAAAAAGGTTCAACAAAATAAACATTGATAACATCAATAAATTCAACAACAACCTCAACTTTTAAAAATACAAACAAGTTCAACAAAATAAATATTGATGACACTATCCAATTCAACAACAACCTCAACATTGAAAAACACGAACAGTTTCAACAGCAACCTCAACTTTTATACGACAAAAAAGTTCAACAATATAACCATTGACAACACTAACAAATTCACCTATAACCTCAACTTTCAAAAATAAAAAAAAGTTCAAAAAATAACATTGATAACAGCAACAAAATCAACCACAACCTCAACATTGAAATACACCAACAAATTCAACAACAACCTCAATATTGAAAATCCCAACAAATTCAACAACAACCTCAACTTTTATAAGTACAAGAAAGCTCTACAAAATAAACGTTGATAAACCAACAAATTCAACAACAACCTCAATATTGAAAATCACCAACAAATTCAAGAACCTCAACAATGAATATCATGAAGAAATTCAGCAAAAACCTCAACTTTGAAAAACACAAAAAAGTTCGAAAAAAACATTGATAACAGCTACATAATCATCAACAGCCTCAATATTGAAAATCACCAACAATTTCAACAACAAACTCAAAATTAAAAATCACCAACAAATTCAACAACATCAACATTGAAAAACACCAACAAATTCAACAACAACCTCAAGAATGAAAAACACCAACAAATTCAACAACAACCTCAACATTGAAAAATACAAAAATGTTCAAAAAATAACACTGATAACGACAACAAATTTAACAAAAACCTCAATATTGAAAATCACCAGCAAATTCAACAACAACCTCAATATTGAAAATCAACAACAAATTCAACAACCTCAACACTGAATATCACCAACAAATTCAGCAACAACCTCAATATTGAAAATCAGTAACAAATTCAACAACAACTACAACATTGATAAACGTCAACATATTCAGCAACAACCTCAATATTGAAAATCATCAACAAATTCAGCAACAGCCTCAACTTTGAAAAACACAAACAAGTTCAAAAAAAACTTTCATAACACCAACACTTTCATCAACAATCTCAACATTGAAAATCACCAACAAATTCAACGACCTCAACTTTGAAAAATACCAACAAATTAAACAACAACCTCAACTTTTGAAAATATAAAAAAGTTCAACAAAATAAACATTGATAACACCAATAAATTCAAGAACAACCACAACTTTTAAAAATTCACCAAGTCCAACAAAATAAACATTGATGACAATATCCAATTCAACAACAACCTCAACATTTACAATCACCAACAAATTCAGCAATCTCAACACTGAAAATCACCAACAAATTCAACAACAACCTCAACTTTTATACTACAAAATAGTTCAACAAAAAAAACATTGACAACACCAACAAATTCAACAACAACCTCAACATTGAAAAACAGTAACAAAATCAACAACAACCGCCACATTGAAAAACACCAATAAATTCAACAACAACCTCAATATTTAAAAGCACCAACAAATTCAACAACATCAACATTGAAAAACACTAACAAATTCAAAATCAACCTCAACTTTTAAAAGTACAAAAAAATTCAACAAAATAAATATTGATGACACTATCCAATTCAAAAGCAAGTTGACCATTTAAAATCACCAGCAAATTCAGCAACCTCAACACTGAAAATCACCAATAAATTCAACAACAACATCAACATTGAAAAACAATAAAAGATTCAGCAACAACATCCACCTTTAAAAATACAAACAATTTCAACAAAATAAACATTGACAACACCAACAAATTCAACAACAACCCCAATATTAAAAATGACCAACAAATTCAACAACAACCTCAATTTTGAAAAACAGAAAAAAGTTCAAAAAATAACATTGATAACACCAACAAATTCAACAACAACCTCAATATTGAAAATCACCAACAAAATCAACAAAAACCTCACCATTGAAAAACACCAACAAATTCAACAACAACCTCAACTTCTAAAAGTACAAAAAAGTTTTAATAAAAACATTGATAACACCAAAAAATTCAACAACTACCTCAATATTGAAAATCACCAACAATTTCAACAACAACCTCAACACTGAAAAACGCCAACAAATTCAACAACATCTCAATATTGAAATTCCCAACAAATTAAACAACAACCTCAACTTTTACAAGTTCAAACAAGTTCAACAAAATAAATGTTGATAACGCCAACAAATTCAGCAACAACCTCAATATTGAAAATCAACAACATATTCAACAAGAATAACACTGAAAATCACCAACAAATTCAGCAACCACCTCAACTTTGAAAAACAGAAAAAAGTTTAAAAAAAAACCATTCAAAACACCAACAAATTCAACAACAACCTCAACTTTTAAAAATATAAACACGTTCAACAAAAAAACATTGATAACACCAACAAATTCAACAACTACCTCAATATTGAAAATCACCAACAAATGCAACAACAACCACAACATTGAAAAACACCAACAAATTCAAAAACAAACTCAACATTGAAAAACACCAACAAATTCAACAACAACCTCAACATTGAAAAACACCAACAAATTCCACAACAACTTCAACTTTGAAAAATACAAAAAAGTTCAAAAAATAACATTGATAACACCAACAAATTCAACAAAAACCTCAATATTGAAAATCACCAACAAATTCAAGAAACTCAACACTGAATATCACCAAGAAATTCAGCAACAACCTCAACTTTGAAAAACACAAAAAGGTTCAAATTAAACATTGATCACACCAACAAATTAATCAACAACCTCAATTTTGAAAATCACCAGCAAATTCAACAACCTCAACTTTGAAAAACACAAAAAGGTTCAAATTAAACATTGATCACACCAACAAATTAATCAACAACCTCAATATTGAAAAACACCAACAAACTCAACAACAAACTCATCATTGAAAATTACCAACAATTTCACCAACAACCTCAACTTTGAAAAACGCAAAAAAGTTCAAAAAAAACCATTCATAACACCAACAAATTGATTAACAATCTCAATATTGAAAATCACCAACAAATTCAACGACTTCAACATTGAAAAATACCAACAAATTAATCAACAACCTCAACTTTTAAAAGTACAAATAAGTTCAACAAAATAAACATTGATAACACCAAGAAATTCAATAACAACCATAACTTTAAAAATTACAAACAAGTTCAGCAAAATAAACATTGACAGCACCAAGAAATTAAACTACAACCTCAACATTGAAAAACACCAACAAATTTAACAACAACCTCAACTTTTAAAAGTACAATAAAGTTTTTTAAAAAACATTGATAACACCAACAAATTCAACAACAACCTCAATATTGAAGATCACGAACAAATTTAACAACAACCTCAACATTCATAAACGCCAATAATTCCACCAACAACCTCAAATTTAAAAACACAAAAAAGTTCACAAAAAAACCATTCAAACACCAACAAATTCAACTACAACCTCAATATTGAAAATCACCAACAAATTCAACAACAACCTCAACATTGAAAAACACCAACAAATTCAACAAGAAGATCAACAATGAAAAACACCAATAAATTCAACATCAACCTCAACTCCCGCAACATTACACCGCTGCCCACACCACTCCCACAGAACTTCACCACCGCCCACACCACTCCCACAGCACAACACCACTGCACACACCACTCCCACAGCGCTGGACCACTGCCCACACCACCTCCGCAGCTCTACACCACTGCCCACAACACCTCCGCAGCACTACACCACTGCCCACACCAGTACCACAACACTACAACGCTGTCCACAACACTCCCACAGCGCTACACCACAACCAATATCACTCCGACATGGCTACACTACAACCCACTGCCACACTACACCCACAAGACAACACCACTGTCCACACCACTCCCAAAGCGCTACACTAATGCCCAAACCAGTCCCACAGGGCTACACTAATGCCCACACCACTCCCACAGCGCTACACCGCTGCCCACACCAGTACAACAGCACTACACCACAGCCCACAACACTCCCACAGCACTGCACCACTGCCCACACCACTCACACAGCGCTACAACCCTGCCCACACCACTCCAGCAGCACTAGACCACTGGAACACCACACCCACAGCTCTACACCACTGCCCACACCACTTCCACAGCTCTACACCACTCTCCACATCACTACGCCACTGCCCAAATCAATCCCGCAGCGCTACACCACTGACTACATCACCTCCGCAGCACTATAGCAATACCCAAAGCACTCCCACAGCACTACACCACTGCCCACACCACACCCACAGCACTACACCACTGCACACAACCCTCCCAAAGCACTACACCACTGCCCACACCACTCCCACAGCGCTACACAAGTGCCTACACCAATCCTACAGCACCCTACCGCTGCCCACACCACTCCCACATCGCGTCACCACAACCAACACCACTCCGACAGAGCTACACTACAAACCACACCACTCCCATAGCGCAACAACACTGCCCAGACCACAACCACAGGACTACACCACTGCCCATACCACTGGCCCAGCGCTACATTAATGCCCACACCACTCCCACTGCGCTACACTAATGCCCACGCCACTCCCACAGCGCTAAACTAATGCACACACCACTCCCACAGCACTACACCACTGCCCAAACCACTACCACAGCAAAACACCACTGCCCACACCGGTCCGACAGCGCTGCACTAATGCCCACACCACTCCCACAGCACTACACCACTGCACACACCTACCACAGCACTACACCACTGCCCACACCACTCCCACAGCACTACACAACAAGACACACCACTCCCACAGCGCTAAAATAATGCACACACCTCTCCCACAGCGCTACACCACTGCTCACACCAGTCCATCAGCGCTGCACTAATGCCGACACCACTCCCACAGCGCTACAACACTGCCCAGACCACTCCCACAGCGCTACACCACTGCCTAAACCAGTCCCATAGCGCTACACCACTGTCTACACCACTCCCACAGTACTACACCACTGCCCACACCACTCACAGAGCAATACACCATTGGCAACACCACTCCCACAGCATTACACCACGACACTCACCACTCCCACAGCACTTCAAAACTGCCCACACCACTCCCACAGCACTAAACTGCTGCCCACACCAGTCCCAGAGCGCTACACTTCTGCCCATACCACTCCCACAGCACTACACCCTCCCCACACCACTCCCTCAGCACAAAACCCCTGCACACACCACTCCCGCAGCACTACATCACTGCCCACATCACTCCAACAGCACTACACCACTGCACACACCAGTCCCACCGCACTACACCACTACCCACACCACTTCCACAGCGTTACACCACTACACACACCACTCCCACAGGACTACACCAATGCCCACACCACTCCCACAGCGCTACACCAATGCCCACACCACTCCCACAGCGCTACCCCACAGCCCACACCACACCCACAGCACTACACCACTACACACACCACTCCCACAGCGCTACACTGATGCCCACGCCACTCCCACAGCGCTACACAAGTGCCTACACCAATCCTACAGCACCCTACCGCTGCCCACACCACTCCCACATCGCGTCACCACAACCAACACCACTCCGACAGAGCTACACTACAAACCACACCACTCCCATAACGCAACAACACTGCCCAGACCACAACCACAGGACTACACCACTGCCCATACCACTGGCCCAGCGCTACATTAATGCCCACACCACTCCCACTGCGCTACACTAATGCACACGCCACTCCCACAGCGCTAAACTAATGCACACACCACTCCCACAGCACTACACCACTGCCCAAACCACTACCACAGCACAACACCACTGCCCACAACGGTCCGACAGCGCTGCACTAATGCCCACACCACTCCCACAGCACTACACCACTGCACACACCTACCACAGCACTACACCACTGCCCACACCACTCCCACAGCACTACACAACAAGACACACCACTCCCACAGCGCTAAAATAATGCACACACCACTCCCACAGCGCTACACCACTGCTCACACCAGTCCATCAGCGCTGCACTAATGCCGACACCACTCCCACAGCGCTACAACACTGCCCAGACCACTCCCACAGCGCTACACCACTGCCTAAACCAGTCCCATAGCGCTACACCACTGTCTACACCACTCCCACAGTACTACACCACTGCCCACACCACTCACAGAGCAATACACCATTGGCAACACCACTCCCACAGCATTACACCACGACACTCACCACTCCCACAGCACTTCAAAACTGCCCACACCACTCCCACAGCACTAAACTGCTGCCCACACCAGTCCCAGAGCGCTACACTTCTGCCCATACCACTCCCACAGCACTACACCCTCCCCACACCACTCCCTCAGCACTAAACCCCTGCACACACCACTCCCGCAGCACTACATCATTGCCCACATCACTCCAACAGCACTACACCACTGCACACACCAGTCCCACAGCAATACACCACTACGCACACCACTTCCACAGCGTTACACCACTACACACACCACTCCCACAGGACTACACCAATGCCCACACCACTCCCACAGCGCTACACCAATGCCCACACCACTCCCACAGCGCTACCCCACAGCCCACACCACACCCACAGCACTACACCACTACACACACCACTCCCACAGCGCTACACTGATGCCCGCACCACTCCCACAGCGCTTCACTAATGCCCACACCACTCCCACAGCGCTACACTACTGCCCACACCACTCCCACAGATCTGCACTAATGCCCAAAACACTCCCACAGCGCTATAACACTACGCACACCACTCCCACAGCGCAGCACTAATGCCCACACCACTCCCAAAGCACTACACCACTGCCCACACCACTCTCACAGCAATACACCACTGCCCACACCACTCCCACAGCGCTACACCACAGCCCAAACCACTCCCACAGGACTACACCACTGACCACAACACTCCCACAGCACTACACCTCTGCCCACACCACTCCCGCAGGACTACACCACTGCCCACACTACTCCCACAGCACTACACAACTGTCCACAACACTCCCACAGCAATACACCACTACCATCACCACTCCCACAGCACTACATTACTGCCCACACGACTCCCACACCGTTACACCACACCCCACAACACTCCTACAGCACTACATAACTGCCCACACCACTCCAACAGCACTACACCACGCCCACCCAACTCCCGCAGCTCTACACCACTAACCAGACCTCTCCCACAGCGCTACACAAATGCCCACACAACTCCCACAGCGCTACACTAATGCCCACAACACTCCCACAGCGCTACACCACTGCCCACACAACTCCCGCAGCACTACATCACTGCCCACACCACTCCCACAGCGATACACCACAACCCACACCACTCCCACAGCGCTACACCACTGCCCACACCACTCCAACAGCGCTACACCACTGCCCACACCACTCCCAAAGCGCTACACCACTGCCCATACCACACCCACAGCATGACACCACTGCACACATCCCTCCCGCTGCACTACACCACTGCCCACGCCAATTCCACAGCACTACACCACTGCCCACACCACTCCCACAGCGCTACACCACTGCGCACATTACCCCCGCAGCACTACACCACAACCCACACCAATCCCACAGCACTACATCACTGCCCACACCACTCCCGCAGCGCTACATCACTGCCCAAAACATTCCCACAGCGCTACACCACTGCTCACACCACTCCCACAGCGTTACACCACTACCCACACCACTCCCACAGCGCTACACCACTGCCCACAACACTCCCACGGCACTACACCACTGCCCACACCACACTCACAGCGCTACACCACTGCCCACACCACACGCACAGCGCTGCACCACTGCCCGCACCACTCCCACAGCGCTACACCACTGCTAACACCAACCCACAGAGCTGCACTAATGCCTACATCTCTCCCACACCACTACAACACTGCACACACCACTCCCACAGCTCTACACCACTGCCCACACCACTCCCACAGCGCTACACCACTGCACAAGCCACTCCCACAGCGCTACACCACTGCCTACACCACTCACGCAGTGCTACACCACTGCACGCACCACTCGCACAGCGCTACACCACATCCCACACCACTCCCACAGCATTACACCACTGCCCACACCACTCCCACAGCGTTACACCACTGCCACACCACTCCCATAGCACTACAGCACTGCCCTCACCACTCCCACAGCGCAATACTAATGCCCACAACACTCCCGCAGGGCAACACCACTGCCCACACCAATCCCACTGCACTACACCAATGTCCACACCACTCCAACAGCACTACACCACTGCCCACACAACTCCCACAGCGCTACACCACTGCCCACACCACTCCCAGAGCGTTGCACCACTGCCCACAACATTCCCACAGCGCTACTCCACTTCCCACACCACTCCCACAGCGCTACACCACTGCCCACACCACTCGCACAGCGCTACACCACTGCCCACACCATTCCCACAACGCTACACCACTAGCCACAGCAGTCCCACAACGCTACACTAATGCCCACACCACTCACACAGCGCTACACCACTGCCCACAAAATTCCCACAGCGCTACTCCACTTCCCACACCACTCCCACAACGCTACACTAGTGCCCACACCACTCGCAGAGCACTACACCACAGCCCACACCACTCCCACAGCGATACAAAACTGCCCGCACCATTCCCACAGCGCTACACCACTGCCCACACCACTCCCACAGCGCTACACCACTGCCCACACCATTCCCACAGCACTACACCACTGCCCACAGCACTCCCACAGCTCTAAACCACTGTTCAAACCACTCCCACAGCAATACACAACTGCCCACACGACTCCCACAGCGCTACACCACTGCCCACACCACTTTCACAGCACTACACCACTGCCCACACCACTCCCACAGCGCTCTATCACTGCCCACACCACTCCCACAGCGCTACACCACAGCCCACACCACTCCCACAGCGCTACACCACTGCCCACTCCACTCCCACAGCGCTACACCACTGCCTACACCACTCACACAGCGCTACACCATTGCCCACAACACTCCCACAGCGCTACACCACAAACAATACCACTGCCACAGCGCTACACTACAGCCCACACCACTCCCGCAGCGCTACACCAAAGTACACCCCATTCCCACAGCGATACACCACTGCCAACACCACTCCCCCAGCGCAACACCACAACCCACACCACTCCCGGAGCGCTACACCACTGCCCACACCACTCCCGCAGCGCTACACCACTTCCCACAGCACTCGGGCAGCGCTACACCACTGCCCACATCACCGCCGCAGTGCTACACCATGGCCCACACCACCCCCGCAGCGCTACACCACTGCCTACACCTCTCCCACAGCACTACACCACTTCCCACACCACTCCCACAGCACTACACCACTGCCCACACCACTGCCACAGCGCTACACCACTGCTCACACCACTCCCACAGCGCTACACCACTGCCCACACCATTCCCACAGCGCTACACCACTGCCCACACCACTACCACAGCGCTACACCACATCCCACACCACTCCCACAGCATTACACCACTGCCCACACCATTCCCACAGCGTTACACCACTGCCCACACCACTCCCATAGCACTACAGCACTGCCCTCACCACTCCCACAGCGCTATACTAATGCCCACAACACTCCCGCAGCGCAACACCACTGCCCACACCAATCCCACTGCACTACACCAATGTCCACACCACTCCCAGAGCGTTGCACCACTGCCCACAACATTCCCACAGCGCTACTCCACTTCCCACACCACTCCCACAGCGCTACACCACTGCCCACACCACCACACAGCTGCACTAATGCCCACACCACTCCCACACCACTACAACACTGCACACACCACTCCCACAGCTCTACACCACTGCTCAGACCACTCCCACAGCGCTACCCCATTGCACACACCACTCCAACAGAGCTACACAACTGCCCACACCACTCCCACACCACTACAACACTGCACACACCACTCCCACAGCTCTACACCACTGCTCAGACCACTCCCACAGCGCTACCTCACTGCACACACCACTCCAACAGAGCTACCCCACTGCACACACCACTCCCACAGCGCTACACCATAGCCTACACCACTCCCACAGCGCAATACCACTGCCCACACCACTCCCACAACACTACACCACAACCCACACCACTCCCAGAACGTTACACCACTGCCCACACAACTCCCACAGCACTACAACACTGCCCACACCACTCCCACAGCGTTACAACACTGCCCACACCACTCCCACAGCGCTACACTAATGCCCACTCCACTCCCAAAGAGCTAAACAAAAGCCCTCACCACTCCCGCTGCATTAAACCAAAGACTGCACCACTCCCACAGCGTTAGACCACAGCCCACATCCCTCCCGCTGCACTACACCACTGCCCACACCACTTCAGCAGCGCTACACCACAGCCCACACCACTCCCAAAGCGCTACACCACTGCCCACACAACTCCCACAGCGCTACTCCACAGCCCACACCACTCCCACAGCGCTACACCTCTGCCCACAACACTACCACAGAGCTACACCACTGCCGACACCACTCCCACAGCACTACACCACTGCCGACATCACTCCCACAGCATTACACCACAGCACACACCACTACCACAGCGCTTCACCATTGCCCACGCCACTCCAACAGCGCTACACCACTGCCCACACCACTCCCACAGCGCATCACCACAACCCACACCACACCCACAGCGCTACACCACTGCCCACACCACTCCCAAAGCGCTACACCACTGCCCATACCACTCCCACAGCATGACACCACTGCTCACATCCCTCCCGCTGCACTACACCACTGCCCACGCCAATCCCACAGCACTACACCACTGCCCACACCACTCCCAATGCGCTACTCCACTGCCCACATCACCCCCGCAGCACTACACCACAAACCACACCAATCCCAGAGCAGTACACCACTGCCCACACCACTCCCGCAGCGCTACACCACTGCACACACCACTCCCACAGCGCTACACCACTGCCCACACCACTCCCACAACGTTACACCACTGCCCAACCACTCCCACAGCGATACACCACAACCCGCACCACTCCCACAGCGCTACACCACTGCCCACACCACTCCCACAGCACTACACCACTGCCCACACCACACGCACAGCGCTGCACCACTGCCCGCACCACTCCCACAGCACAACACCAACCCCCACACCACTCCCACAGCGTTAAACCACTGCCCACACCACTCACACAGTGCTACACCACTGCCAACACCACCCCACAGCGCTGCACTAATGCCCACACCGCTCCCACACCAGTACAACACTGCACACACCACTCCCACAGCGCTACACCACTGCACACGCCACTCCCACAGCGCTACACCACTGCCCACACCACTTCCACAGCGTTACACCACTGCCCACAGCACACCCACACCGTAACACCACTGCCCACACCACTCCCAGAGCACTACAACACTGCCCACACCACTCCGACAGCGCTACAACATGCCCACACCACTCCCACAGCTCTACATCACTGCCCACACCACTCCCATAGCACTACACCACTAACCACACCTCTCCCACAGCGCTATACAAATGCCCGCACCACTCCCACAGCGCTACACTAATGCCCACACAACACCAAACAGCGCTACAGTAATGCCCACACCACTCCCACAGCGCTACACCACTGCCCACACCACCCCCGCCGCATTAAACCAGTACCCGCACCACTCCCACAGCGCTACACCACTGCCCACACCACTTCCGCAGCGCTACACCACTGCCCACACCACTCCCGCAGTGCTACACCACTGCCCACAACACTCCCGCAGCGCTACACCACTGCCCACACAACTTCCGCAGCGCTACACCACTGTCAACACCGCTCCCACAGCGCTGCACTAATGCCCACACCTCTCCTGCAGCGTTAACACAATTCCCACACCATTCCCGCAGCGCTACAGCACTGCCAACATCACCCCCGCAGCGCTAAACCACTACCCACACCGCTCCCACAGCGCTACACCACTGCCCACATCAGCCCCGCAGCGCTAAACCACTGCCCACACCACTCCCACAGCACTACACCACTGCCCAAACCACTCCCACAGCACTACACCGCTGCCCTCACCACACTCACAGCACTTCACCACTGCCCACTCCACTCCCACAGCACTACGCCACTGCGCACACCACTCCCACAGCGTTACACCACTGCCCACACCACTCCCACAGCACTACACCACTGCCCACACCACTCCCACAGCGTTACATCACTGCTCACACCACACCCACAGCACTACACCACTCCCCACACCACTCTCACAGCGCTACACCACGGCCCACATCACTCCCACAGCACTACACCACTGCACACAACACTCCCACAGCACTACTCCACTGCCCACACCATTCCCACAGCACTACACCACTGCCCACACCACTCCCGCAGCTCTACACCACTGCCCTCATCACAACCGCAGGACTACACCACTACCCACACGAGTCCCACAGCACTACACCGCTGCCCTCACCACTCCCAAAGCGTGACACCAGAACCAACACCACTCCAACAGCGCTACCCTACAACCCACATCACACCCACAGCGCAACTACACTGCCCACACCACACCCACAGTATTACACCACTGTCCACACCACTGCCCCTGCGCTACACTAATTCCCAAGCCACTCCCACAGCGCTACACCACGGCCCACACCACTCCCACCGCGCTACACTAATGCCACATCACTCCAACAGCGCTCCAGCACTGCCCACACCACTCCCACAACGTTACACCACTGACCACACCACTCCCACAGCACTACACCACTGCCCACACCACTCGCACAGTACTACACCACTGACAACACCACTCCCACAGCGTTACACCACTGCCCACGCCACTCCCACAGCGCTACACCACTGCCCACAACACGCCCATAGCGCTACACTAGTGCCCACACCACTCCCGCCGCATTAAACCAATGCCCGCACCACTCCCGCAGCGCAACACCACTGCCCACAACACTCCCGCCGCGGTATACCACTGCCCACACCACTCCCTCATCACTACACCACTGCCCACACCTCTCCCGCAGCGCTACACTAATGCCCAGACCACTGTCACAGCGTTACACCACTGCCCACACCACTCCCACAGTGCTACACCACTGCCCACACCACTCCCACAGCACTACACCACTGCAAACACCACTCCCGCAGCTGTACACCACTGCCCACACCACTCCCACTGCGCTACACCACTGCTCACACCAATCCCACAGCACTAAACCTCTGCCCACACCACTCCCACAGCGCTACACCACTGCCCACATCATACCCACAGCGCTACACCACTGCCCACACGACTCCCACAGCACTACACCACTGCCCACACCACTCCTGCAGCGTTACACCACTGCCCACACCACTCCCACAGCGCTACACCACTGCCCACACCACTCCCACAGCATTACACCACTGCCCACACCACTCCCACAGCACTAAACCACTGTTCACACAACTCCCACAGCAATACACAACTGCCCACACGACTCCCACAGCGCTACACCACTGCCCACACCACTTTCACAGCACTACACCACTGCCCACACCACTCCCACAGCGCTACACCACTGCCCACAACACTCCCACAGCACTACACCAATGCCCACACCAAACTCACAGCGCTACACCACTGCCCACACCACAAGCACAGCGCTGCACCACTGCCGGCACCACTTCCACAGCACAACACCAACCCCCACACCACTCCCAGAGCGTTACACCACTGCCCACACCACTCACACAGCGCTACACCACTGCCAACTCCACCCCACAGCGCTGCACTAATGCCCACACCGCTCCCACACCACTTCAACACTGCACACACCACTCCCACAGCGCTACACCACAGCCCACACCACTCCCACAGCGCTACACCACTGCACACGCCACTCCCACAGCGCTACACCACTGCCCCCACCACTCACGCAGTGCTACACCACTGCTCACACTACTCGCACAGCGCTACACCACTACCCACACCACTCCCACAGCATTACTCCACTGACCACACCACTCCCACAGCACAAATCCACTGTCCTAACCACTCCCACAGCGTTACACCACTGCCCACACAACTCCCACAGCGCTACACCACAGCAAACACCACTCTCACAGCGCTACACCACTGCCCACGCCACTCCCACAGCGTTACACTACTGCCCACACCACTCCCATAGCACTACACCACTGCCCACACAACTCCCACAGCGCTATACTATTGCCCACAACACTCCCGCAGCGCAACACCACTGCCCACACCAATCCCACTGCACTACACCAATGTCCACACCAATCCAACAGCCCTACACCACTGCCCACACCGCTCACACAGCACTACACCACTGCCCACACAACTCCCAAAGCGCTACACCACTGCCCACACCACTCCCACAGCGTTACACCACTGCCCACACCATTCCCACAGCGCTACACCACTACCCACAGCAGTCCCACAGCACTACATCTATGCCCTGACCACTCCCACAACGCTACACTAATGCACACACCTCTCGCACAGCACTACACCGCAGCCCACACCACTCCCACAGCGATACACCACTGCCCACACCATTCCCAAAGCGCTACACCACTGCCCACACCACCCCACAGCGCTGCACTAATGCCCACACCACTCCCACATCACTACAACACTGCACACACAACTCCCACAGCGCTACCCCACTGCGCTCACCACACCCACAGAGCTACACCACTGCCCACACCACTCCCACAGCGCTACACCACAGCCCACACCACTCCCACAGCGCAACACCACTGCCCACACCACTCCCACAACGATACACCACTGCCCACACCACTCCCACAACACTACACCACAACCCACACCACTCAAAGAGCGTTACACCACTGCCCGCACAACTCCCACAGCACTACAACACTGCCCACACCACTCCCACAGCGTTACACCACTGCCCACACCACTCCCACAGCGCTACACTAATGCCCACACCACTCCCAAAGCGCTAAACAAAAGCACTCACCACTCCCGCAGCATTAAACCAAAGACCGCACCACTCCCCCAGCGTTACACGACTCCCCACATCCCTACCGCTGCACTACACCACTGCCCACACCGCTTCAGCAGCGCTACACCACAGCCCACACAACTCCCAAAGCGCTACACCACTGCCTACACAACTCCCACAGCGCTACACCACAACCCACACCACTCCCACAGCGATACACCAATGCCCACACGACTCCCATAGCGCTACACCACTGCCGACACCACTCCCACAGCACTACACCAATGCCGACATCACTCCCACAGCGCTACACCACAACCCACGCCACTCCAACAGCGCTGCACCAATGCCCACACCACTCCCACAGCGCAAAACCACTGCCCACATTACCCCCGCAGCACTACAACACAACCCACACCAATCCCACAGCAGTACACCACTGCCCACACCACTCCCGCAGCGCTACACCACTGCCCACACCTCTCCCGCAGCGCTACACCTCTGCCCACATCAATCGCACAGCGCTAGACCACTGCCCACAAACTCCCAGAGCACTACACCACTGCCCACACCACTCCCACAGCGCTACACCACTGCTCACACCACTCCCAAAGCGCTACACCACTGCCCACACAACTCCCACACCGCTACTCCACAGCCCACACCACTCCAACAGCGCTACACCTCTGCCCACACCACTAACACAGCGCTACACCACTGCCGACACCACTCCCACAGCACTACACCACTGCCGACATCACTCCCACAGCGTTACACCACAGCCCACACCACTCCCACAGCGCTACACCACTGCCCACACCAGTCCCACAGCACTACACCGCAACCCACACCACACCCACAGCGCTACACCACTGCTCACACCACTCCCACTGCGCTACACCACTGCCCACACCACTCCAAACAGCGCTACACCACTGCCGACACCACTCCCACAGCACTACACCACTGCTGACATCACTCCCACAGCGTTACACCACAGCCCAAACCACTCCCTCAGCGCTACACCACTGCCCACGCCACTCCAACAGCGCTACACCACTGCCCACACCACTCCCACAGCACTACACCACAACCCATACCACACCCACAGCGCTACACCAATGCCCACACCACTCCCGCAGCGCTACACCACTTCCCACAGCACTCGGGCAGCGCTACACCACTGCCCACATCACCACCGCAGCGCTACACCACAACCCACAACACTCCCACAGCGCTACACCACGGCCCACACCACCTCCGCAGCGCTACACCACTGCCCACACCTCTCCCGCAGCGCTACACCTCTGCCCACATCAATCGCACAGCGCAAGACCACTGCCCACAAACTACCAGAGCACTACACCACTGCCCACACCACTCCCACAGCGCTACACCACTGCTCACACCACTCCCACAGCGCTACACCACTGCCCACACCACTCCAAACAGCGCTACACCACTGCCCACACCACTCCCACAGCGCTACACCACAACCCACACCACTCCAAACAGCGCTACACCACTGCCGACACCACTCCCACAGCACTACAACACTGCCGACATCACTCCCACAGCGTTACACCACTGCCCACACCACACCCACAGCGCTACACCACTGCCCACGCCACTCCAACAGCGCTACACCACTGCCCACACGACTCCCGCAGCGCTACAGCAGAACCCACACCACACCCACAGCGCTAAACCACTGCCCACACCACTCCAAAAGCGCTACACCACTGTCCATACAACACTCACAGCATGACACCACGGCACACATCCCTCCCGCTGCACTACACCACTGCCCACGCCAATTCCACAGCACTAAACCACTGCCCATACAACACCCACAGCATGACACCACTGCACACATCCCTCCCGCTGCACTACACCACTGCCCACGCCACTCCAACAGCGCTACACCACTGCCCACACGACTCCCGCAGCGCTACAGCAGAACCCACACCACACCCACAGCGCTAAACCACTGCCCACACCACTCCCACAGCGCTACACCACTGCCCACATCACCCCCACAGCACTACACCACAACTCACACCAATCCCACAGCACAACACCACTCCCACACCACTCCCACAGCACTACACCAATGCCCACACCACACTCACAGCGCTTCACCACTGCCCACACCACAAGCACAGCGCTGCACCACTGCCGACACCACTCCCACAGCGCTACACCACTGTCCACGCCACTCCCACAGCGTTACACCACTGCCCACACCACTCCCATAGCACTACACTACTGCCAACACCACACCCAAAGCGCTATACTAATGCCCACAACACTCCTGCAGCGCAACATCACTGCCCACACCAATCCCACTTCACTACACCAATGTCCACAGCACTCCAACAGCACTACACCACTGCCCACACCGCTCCCACAGCGCTACACCACTGCCCACACAACTCCCACAGCGCTACACCACTGCCCACACCACTCCCACTGCGTTACACCACTGCCCACACCACTCCCACAGCGCTACTCCACGTCCCACACCACTCCCACAGCGCTACACCACTGCCCACACCACTCGCACAGCGCTACACCACTGCACACACCATTCCCACCGCGCTACACCGCTGCCCACAGCAGTCCCACAGCACTACACCTATGCCCACACCACTCCCACAACGCTACTCTAATGCCCACACCACTCGCACAGCACTACACCACAGCCCAAACCACTCCCACAGCGATACAACACTGCCCACACCATTCCACTGCGCTACACCACTGCCCACACCACCCTACAGCGCTGCACTAATGCCCACACCACTCCCACACCACTACAACACTGCACACACCACAACCACAGCTCTACACCACTGCTCAGACCACTCCCACAGCGCTACCCCACTGCAAACACCACTCCCACAGAGCTACACCACTGCCCACACCACTCCCACCGCGCTACACCACAGCCCACATCACTCCCACAGCGCAACAACACTGCCCACACCATGCCCACAGCGATACACCACTGCCCACACCACTCCCACAGCACTAAACCACAACCCACACCACCCCCAGTGCATTACACCACTGCCCACACAACTCCCACAGCACTACAACACTGCCCACACCACTCCCACAGCGTTACCCCACTGCCCACACCACTCCCAAAGCGCTACACTAATGCCCACACCACTCCCAAAGCGCTAAACAAAAGCTCTCACCACTCCCGCTGCATTAAACCAAAGACCGCACCACTCCCCCAGCGTTACACCACTGCCCACGTCCCTCCCGCTGCACTACACCACTGCACACACCACTTCAGCAGCGCTACACCATAGCCCACACCACTCCCAAAGCGCTACACCACTGCCCACACAACTCCCACAGCGCTACTCCACAGCCCACACCACTCCCAAAGCGCTACACCTCTGCCCACACCACTACCACAGCGCTACACCACTGCCGACACCACTCCCACAACACTACACCACTGCCGACATCACTCCCACAGCGTTGCACCACAGCCCACACCACTCCCACAGCGCTACACCACTGCCCACGCCACTCCAACAGCGCTACACCACTGCCCACACCACTCCCACAACACTACACCACAACCCACACCACACCCACAGCGCTACACCACTGCCCACACCACTCCCAAAGCTCTACGCCACTGCCCATACCACTCCCAAAGCATGACACCACTGCCAACACCATTCCCACAGCACTACACCACTGCGCACACCACAGTCACAGCGCTACACCACTGCCCAGAGCAAACGCACAGCACTGCACCACTGCCCGCACCATTCCCACAGCGCTACACCACTGCCAACACCACCCCACAGCGCTGCACTAATGCCCACACCGCTCCCACACCACTACAACACTGCACACACCACTCCCACAGCCCTACACTACTGCACACATTCACTCCCACAGCGCTACACAACTGCCCACATCACTCACGCAGTGCTACACCACTGCCCACACCACTCCCACAGCGTTACACCACTGCCCACACAACTCCCACAGCGCTACACCACAGCACAAACAACTCCCACAGCGTTACACCACTGCCCACACAACTCCCACAGTGCTACACCACTGCCCACACCACTCCCACAGCGCTATACAAATGCCCAGAACACTCCCGCAGCGCAACATCACTGCCCACAACAATCCCACTGCACTACACCAATGTCCACGCCACTCCAACAGCACTACACCACTGCCCACACCGCTCCCACAGCGCTACACCATTGCCCACACAACTCCCACAGCGCTACACCACTGCCCACACCACTCCCACAGCGTTACACCACTGCCCACAACATTCCCACAGCGCTACTCCACTTCCCACACCACTCCCACAGCGCTACACCACTGCCCAAACCACTCGCACAGCGCTACAGCACTGCTCACACCATTCCCACCACGCTACACCGCTGCCCACAGCAGTCCCACAGCACTACACCTATGCCCACACCACTCCCACAACGCTACACTAATGCCCACACCACTCGCACAACACTACACCACAGCCCAAACCACTCCCACAGCGATACACCACTGCCCACACCATTCCCACAGCGCTACACCACTGCCCACACCACCCTACAGCGCTGCACTAATGCCCACACCACTCCCACACCACTACAACACTGCACACACCACAACCACAGCTCTACACCACTGCTCAGACCACTCCCACAGCGCTACCCCACTGCACACACCACTCCCACAGAGCTACACCACTGCCCACACCACTCCCACCGCGCTACACCACAGCCCACACCACTCCCACAGCGATACACTACTGCTCACACCACTCCCACAGCACTAAACCACAACCCACACCACCCCCAGTGCGTTACACGACTGCCCACACAACTCCCACAGCACTACAACACTGCCCACACCACTCCCACAGCGTTACCCCACTGCCTACACCACTCCCAAAGCGCCAGACTAATGCCCACACCACTCCCAAAGCGCTAAACAAAAGCCCTCACCACGCCCACAGCATTAAACCAAAGACGGCACAACTCCCCCAGCGTTACACCATTGCCCACATCCCTCCCTCTGCACTACACCACTGCCCACACCACTTCAGCAGCGCTACACCACAGCCCACACCACTCCCAAAGCGCTACTCCACAGCCCACACCACTCCCACAGCGCTACACCTCTGCCCACACCTCTACCACAGCGCTACACCTCTGCCGACACCACTCCCACAGAACAACCACACTGCCGACATCACTCCCACAGCGTTACACCACAGCCCACACCACTCCCACAGCGCTACACCACTGCCCATGCCACTCCAACAGCGCTACACCACTGCCAACACCACTCCCACAGCACTAGAGCACAACCCAAACCACACCCACAGCGCTACACCACTGCCCACACCACTCCCAAAGCGCTACACCACTGCCCAAACCAATCCCACAGCATGACACCACTGCACACATCCCTCCCGCTGCACTACAACACTGCCCACGCCAATCCCACAGCACTACAACACTGCCAGACCACTCCCACAGCGCTACTCCACTGCCCACAACACTCCCGCAGCGCTACACCACTGCCCACACCACTCCCACAGCGCTACACCACTGCCCACACCACTCCCACAGCGCTACACCACTGCCCACACCACTCCCACAGCGCTACTCCACTGCCCACAACACTCCCGCAGCGCTACACCACTGCCCACACCAATCCCACAGCGCTACACCACTGCCCACACCATTCGCACAGCACTACACCACTGCGCACACCACACTCACAGCGCTACACCACTGCCCACACCACACGCACAGCGCTGCACCACTGCCCGCACCACTCCCACAGCACAACACCAACCCCCACACCACTCCCACAGCTTTAAACCACTGCCCACACCACTCACAAAGCGCTACACCACTGCCAACACCACCCCACAGCGCTGCACTAATGCCCACACCGCTCCCACACCACTACAACACTGCACACACCACTCCCACAGCGCTACACCACTGCACACGTCACTCCCACAGCGCTACACCACTGCCCACACCACTCACGCAGTGCTACACCACTGCCCACACCACTCGCACAGCGCTACACCACTGCCCACACCACTCCCACAGCGTTACACCACTGACCACACCACTCCCACAGCACAAATCCACTTCCCTAACCTCTCCCACAGCGTTACACCACTGCCCACACAACTGCCACAGCGCTACACCACAGCACACACCACTCCCACAGCGCTACACCACTGCCCACGCCACTCCCACAGCGTTACACCACTGCCCAAACAACACCCACAGCACTACACCACTGCCCACACCACTCCCACAGCGCTATACTAATGCCCACACCACTCCCGCAGCGCAACACCACTGCCCACACCAATCCCACTGCACTACACCACTGCCCGCACCATTCCCACAGCGCTACACCACTGCCCACACAACTCCCACAGCGCTACACCACTGCTCACACCACTCCCACAGCGATACACCACTGCCCACACCATTCCCACAGCGCTACACCACTGCCCACACCACTCCCACAGCGCTACACCACTGCTCACACCACTCGCACAGCTCTACACCACTGCCCACACCATTCCCACAGCGCTACACCACTGTCCACAGCATTCCCACAGCACTACACTTATGCCCACACCACTCCCACAACGCTACACTAATGCCCACACCACTCGCACAGCACTACACCACAGCCCACACCACACCCTCAGCGATACACCACTGCCCACACCATTCCCACAGCGCTACACCACTGCCCACACCACCCCACAGCGCTGCACTAATGCCCACACCACTCCCACACCACTACAACACTGCACACACCATTCGAACAGCTCTATACCACTGCTGACACCACTCCCACAGCGCTACCACACTGCACACGTCACTCCCACAGAGCTACACCACTGCCCACACCACTCACACAGAGCTACACCACAGCCCACACCACTCCCGCAGCGCAACACAGCTGCCCACACCACTCCCACAGCGATACAACACTGCCCACACCACTCCCACAACACTACACCACAACCCACACCACTCCGAGAGCGTTACACCACTGCCCACAACACTCCCACAGCACTACAACACTGCCCACACCACTCCCACAGCGTTACACCGCTGCCCACACCACTCCCACAGCGCTACACTAATGCCCACACCACTACCAAAGCGCTAACCAAAAGCCCTCACCACTCGCGCAGCATTAAACCAAAGACCGCACCACTCCCACAGCGTTACACCACTGCCCACATCCCTCCCGCTGCACTACACCACTGCCCACACCACTTCAGCAGCGCTACACCACAGCCCACACCACTCCCAAAGCGCTACACCACTGCTCACACAACTCCCACAGCACTACTCCACAGCCCACACCACTCCCACAGCGCTACACCTCTGCCCACACCACTACCACAGCACTACACCACTGCGCACACCACTCCCACAGCACTACTGAACAACCAACAGCACTCCCGCAGTATTAAAGCAAAGCCCGCACCACTCCAGCAGCGCTACACCACTGCCCACACCACTCCAGCAGCGCTACACCACTCCCCACACCACTCCCACAGCACTACACCACTTCCCACACCGCTCCAGCAGCGCTACACCACTGCCCACACCACTCCGAAAGTGTTACACCACAACACACAGCACTCCCACAAACGCTACATCACTGCCCACACCACTCCCACAGCGCTACACCACTGATCACACCACTCCCACATCGTTACACCACAAACCAAACCACTCCCACAGCGTTACACGACTGCCCACACCACTCCCACAAACCACACCACTGCCAACACTACTCCCACAGAACTACAGCACAGCCCACACCACTCCCTCAGAAGGCTAGCACTGCCCACACCACTCCTACAGCGCTACATCACTGCCCACACCACTCCTACAGCACTACACCAAACCCACACCACTCCCACAGAGCTACACCACTGCCCACAGCACTGCCACAGCGCAACACCACTGGCCAAACCACTCCTCAGCGCTACACCACTGCCTACGCCACTCCATACAGCGTTACAACAAAACACACACCACTCCCACAGCACTACACCACACCCGCAGCACTACTCCACTACCCACACCACTCCCACAACGCTTCACCCCTGCCCACACCACTCCCATAGCGCTACACCACTGCCCACACCACTCCCACAGCGCTGCACTAATGCCCACACCACTCCCACGCCACATCGCCACAGCACACACCACTCCCACAGCTCTACAGCACTGCACACACCACTCCCACAGCGCTAAACCACTGCAAGCACCACTCACGCAGCGCTACACCACTGCCCATACCACTCCCACAGCGCTACACAACTGCCAACACCACTCCCACAGCGCTACAACACTGCCCACACCACTCCCACAGCGTTACACCATTGACCACACAACTCTCACAGCACAAATCCACTGCTCACACACTCCCACAGCGTTACACCACTGCCCACACCATTCCCACAGCGCAACACCACAGCCCACATCACTCCCTCAGCGCTACACCACTGCCCACACTACTCCCATAGCGTAACACCACTGCCTACACCACTACAACAGCGCTACACCACAGCCAACACCACTCCCACAGCGCTACACCAATGCCCACACCACTCCCAAAGCGCTAAACTAAAGCCCAAACCACTCCCGCAGCGCTACACTACTGCCCTCACCACTCCCGCAGCATTACACCACTGCCCACACCACTCCCACAGCGTTACACCACTGCCCACATCCCTCCCGCTGCACTACACCACTGCCCACACCACTCCAACAGCGCTACACCACTTCCCACACCACTCCCACAGCGCTACACCACTGCCCACACCACTCCCACAGCGCTACACGACTGCCCACACCACTCCCACAGCGTTACACCAATGTCCACACCACTCCTACAGCACTACACCACTGCCCACACCACACCCACAGCGTTGCACCACTGCGCACACCATTCCCACAGCCCTACACCTCTGCCCACACCACTACAAGAGCACTACACCACTGTGCACACAACTCCCACAGCGCTACACCACAACCCACAGCACTGAACCACTGCCCAAGCCACTCGCACAGCGCGACACGACTGCCCACACCACTCCAACAGCGCTACACCACAACCCACACCACTCCCACAGCGCTACGCTAAGCCCACACTACTCGCGCAGCGCTACACCACAACCCACACCACTCCCACAGCGCTACACCACAACCCACACCACTTCCACAGCGCAACAGCACAGCCCACACCTCTCCCACAGCGCTACACCACTGCCCACACCACTCCCACAGCGCTACACCGTTGCACACACCACGCCCACAGCGTTACACCACTGCCCACACCACTCAAACAAAACTACATCACTGCCCACACCACTCCCAGAGAACTACACGACTGCCCACACCACTGTCCACAGAACTCCCACAGAACCACACAACTGCCAACACCACTCCCACAGAACTACGCCTCTACCCACACCACTCCCAAAGCACTACACCACTGCCCACACCACTCCCACAGAGCTACACCACAACCCACAGCACTACACCACTGCCCAAGCAACTCGCACAGCGCTACACCACTGCCCACACCACTCCCACAGCACTACACCACAACCCACAAAACTCCCACAACGCTATACCACTGCCAACACCACTCCCACAGCACTACACCACTTCCCACACCACTCCATCAGCGCTACACCACTGCCCACACCACTCCCGCTGTGCAACACCACTGCCCACACCACTCCCACAGCGATACACCACTGCCCACAACACTCCAACAGCACTACACCACTGCCCGCACCACTCGTACAGCGTTACACCTCAACCCACACCACTCCAACAGCGCTACACGACTGCCCACACCACTCCAACAGCGCTACACCACTCCCACAGCGCTACCCTACAGCCCACACTACTCGCGCAGCGCTACACCACAACCCACACCACTCCCACAGCGCTACACCACAACCCACACCTCTCCCACAGCGCTACACCACTGCCCACACCTCTCCCACAGCGCTACACCACTGCCCACACCACTCCCACAGCGCTACACCACTGACCACACCACTCCCACAGCGCTACACCGTTGCACACACCAATCCCACAGCGATACACCACTGCCCACACCACTCCCACTGCGCTGCACCACTGCCCACAAAACTCCAAACAACGCTATACCACTGCCAACACCACTCCCACAGCACTACACCACAACCCACACCACTCCCACAGCGCTACACCACTGCCCACACCACTCCCGCTGTGCAAGACCACTGCCCACACCACTCCCACAGCGATACACCACTGCCCACAACACTCCAACAGCACTACACCACTGCCCGCACCACTCGTACAGCGTTACACCTCAACCCACACCACTCCCACAGCGCTACACGACTGCCCACACCACTCCAACAGCGCTACACCACAACCCACACCACTCCCACAGCGCTACCCTACTGCCCACACTACTCGCGCAGCGCTACACCACAACCCACACCACTCCCACAGCGCTACACCACAACCCACACCTCTCCCACAGCGCTACACCACTGCCCACACCTCTCCCACAGCGCTACACGATTGCCCACACCACTCCCACAGCGCTACACCACTGACCACACCACTCCCACAGCGCTACACCGCTGCACACACCAATCCCACAGCGATACACCACTGCCCACACCACTCCCACAAAACTACATCACTGCCCACACCACTCCCATAGAACTACACGACTGCCCACACCACTGCCCACACCACTCCCACATAACCACTCCACTGCCCACACCACTACCACAGAACTACGCCTCTGCCCACACCACTCCCAGAACACTACACCACTGCACACACCACTGCCTCTGAACTGCAGCATTGCCCACACCACTCCAACAGCGCTAAACTAAAGCCCAAATTACTCCCGCAGCGCTAAACCACTGCACTCACCACTCCCGCAGCATTAAACCAAAGCACGCACCACTCCAACAGCGTTAGACCACTGCCCACATCCCTCCCGCTACACTACACCACTGCCCACACCACTCCAACAGCACTACACCACTGCCCACACCACTCCGACAGCGCTACATCACTGCCCACAACACTCCAAGAGCGCTACACCACTGCACACACCACTCCCACAGCACTACACCACTGCACACACCACTCCCACAGCACTACACTACTACCCACACGACTCCCACAGCACTACAGCACTGCACACACCACTCCCACAGCGTTACACCAATGTCCACACCACTCCTACAGCGTTGCACCACTGCCCACACCACTCCCACAGCACTACACTACTGCCCGCTCCACTCCCACAGCGCTACACCATTGCCCACACCACTCCCACAGCGTTCCACCACTGCCCACACCACTCCCACAGCGCTAGACCTCTGCCCACACCACTACCACAGCACTACACCACTGCCCACACCACTCCCACTGTGCTACACCACAACCCACAACACTCCCACAGCACTACACCACTGTCCACACCACTCGCACAGCGCTACATCACTGCCCACACTACTCCCACAGCGCTACACCACAACCCACACCACTCCCACAGCGCTACACCACAACCCACACCACTCCCACAGCGTTCCACCACTGCCCACACCACTCCCACAGCGCTAGACCTCTGCCCACACCACTACCACAGCACTACACCACTGCCCACACCACTCCCACTGTGCTACACCACAACCCACACCACACCCACAGCGCTACCCTACTGTCCACACCAAACGCACAGCGCTACACCACTGCCCAAACCACTCGCACAGCGCTACACCGCAACCCACACCACTCCCACACCGCTACCTACTGCCCACACACTCCCACAGCGTAACGCCACTGCCTACACCACTACCACAGCGCCACACCACAGACCTCACCGCTCCCACAGCGCTACACCAATGCCCACACCACTCCCACAGCGCTACACCGTTGCACACACCACTCCCACAGCGATACACCACTGCCCACACCACTCCCACAAAACTACATCACTGCCCACACCACTCCCATAGAACTACACGACTGCCCACACCACTGCCCACACCACTCCCACAGAACTACGCCTCTGCCCACACCACTCCCAAAGCACTACACCACTGCACACACCACTGCCTCTGAACTGCAGCATTGCCCACACCACTCCCACAGCGCTAAACTAAAGCCCAAATCACTCCCGCAGCGCTAAACCACTGCACTCACCACTCCCGCAGCATTAAACCAAAGCACGCACCACTCCAACAGCGTTAGACCACTGCCCACATCCCTCCCGCTACACTACACCACTGCCCACACCACTCCAACAGCACCACACCAATGCCCACACCACTCCGACAGCGCTACTTCACTGCCCACAACACTCCAAGAGCGCTACACCACTGCACACACCACTCCCACAGCACTACACCACTGCACACACCACTCCCACAGCACTACACTACTACCCACACGACTCCCACAGCACTACAGCACTGCACACACCACTCCCACAGCGTTACACCAATGTCCGCACCACTACTACAGCGTTGCACCACGGCCCACACCACTCCCACAGCACTACACTACTGCCCACTCCACTCCCAGAGCGCTACACCATTGCCCACACCACTCCCACAGCGTTCCACCACTGCCCACACCACTCCCACAGCGCTAGACCTCTGCCCACACCACTACCACAGCACTACACCACTGCCCACACCACTCCCACTGTGCTACACCACAACCCACAACACTCCCACAGCACTACACCACTGTCCACACCACTCGCAGAGCGCTACATCACTGCCCACACTACTCCCACAGCACTACACCACTGCCCACACCACTCCAACAGCACCACACCAATGCCCACACCACTCCGACAGCGCTACTTCACTGCCCACAACACTCCAAGAGCGCTACACCACTGCACACACCACTTCCACAGCACTACACTACTGCCCACACGACTCCCACAGCACTACACCACTGCACACACCACTCCCACAGCGTTACACCAATGTCCGCACCACTCCTACAGCACTACACCACTGCCCACACCACTCCCACAGCACTACACTACTGCCCACTCCACTCTCACAGCGCTACACCACTGCCCACACCACTCCCACAGCGTTCCACCACTGCCCACACCACTCCCACAGCGCTAGACCTATGCCCACACCACTACCACAGCATTACACCACTGCCCACACCACTCCCACTGTGCTACACCACAACCCACAACACTCCCACACTGCTACACCACTGTCCACACCACTCGCACAGCGCTACATCACTGCCCACACTACTCCCACAGCGCTACACCGCAACCCACACCACTCCCACAGCGATACCTACTGCCCACACACTCCCACAGCGTAACGCCACTGCCAACACCACTACCACAGCGCCACACCACAGCCCTCACCGCTCCCCCAGCCCCACACCAATGCCCACACCACTCCCAAAGCGCTAAACTAAAGCCCCAACCACTCCCGCAGCGCTACACCACTGCCCTCACCACTCCCGCAGCATTACACCAAAGCCCACACCACTCCCACAGCGTTACACCACTGCCCACATCCCTCCCGCTGCACTACGCCACTGCCCACACCACTCCAACAGCGCTACACCACTGCCCACACCACTCCCACAGCTCTACACCACTGCCCACACCACTCCCACAGCGCAACACCACTGCGCACACCACTCCCACAGCACTACACCACTGCCCACACCACTCCCACAGCGCTACACGACTGCCCACACCACTCCCACAGCGTTACACCAGTGTTCACACCACTCCTACAGCACTACACCACTGCCCACACCACACCCACAGCGTTGCACCACTGCCCACACCACTCCCACAGCACTACACCACTGCACACACCACTCCCACAGCGCTACACCACTGCCCACACCAATACCACAGCGTTACACCAATGTCCAAACCACTCCTACAGCGTTGCACCACTGCCCACACCACTCCCACAGCACTACACTACTGCCCACTCCACTCCCACAGCGCTACACCACTGCCCACACCAATCCCACAGCGTTACACCACTGCCACACCACTCCCACAGCGCTAGTCCTCTGCCCACACCACTACCACAGCACTACAACACTGCCCACACCACTCCCACTGTGCTACACCACAACCCACAACACTCCCACTGCGCTACACCACTGTCCACACCACTCGCACAGCGCTACAGTACTGCCCACACCACTCCCACAGCGCTACACCACAACCCACACCACTCCCACAGCGCTACCCTACTGCTCACACCACTCCCACAGCGCTACACCACAACCCACACCACTCCCACAGCGCTACCCTACTGCCCACACCACTCCAACAGCGCTACACCACAAACCACTCCACTCCCACAGCGCTACACCACTGCCCACAGCGCTACACCACTGCCCAC
The DNA here is from genome assembly GCF_964194155.1 of Cetorhinus maximus. Lineage (NCBI taxonomy): Eukaryota > Metazoa > Chordata > Chondrichthyes > Lamniformes > Cetorhinidae > Cetorhinus > Cetorhinus maximus. The sequence goes on from NW_027598176.1 coordinate 40,635, forward strand.
ACCACTCGCACAGCGCTACAACACAGCCCACACCACTCCCACAGCGCTACTCTACTGCCAACACCACTCCCACAGCGCTACACCACTGCCCACACCACTCCCACAGTGTTGCACGATTGCCCACACCTCTCTCACAGCACAAATCCACTGCCCACACACTCCCACAGCGTTACACCACTGCCCACACCATTCCCACAGCGCAACACCACAGCCCACACCACTCCCACAGCGCTACACCACTGCCCACACCATTCCCACAGCGCAACACCACAGCCCACACCACTACCACAGCGCCACACCATAGCCCACACCACTCCCACAGCGCTAGACCTCTGCCCACACCACTACCACAGTACTACACCACTGCCCACACCAATCCCACAGCGTTACACCAATGTCCACACCACTCCTACAGCGTTGCACCACTGACCACACCACTCCCACAGCACTACACTACTGCCCACTCCACTCCCACAGCGCTACACCACTGCCCACACCAATCCCACAGCGTTACACCACTGCCGACACCACTCCCACAGCGCTAGACCTCTGCCCACACCACTACCACAGTACTACACCACTGCCCACACCACTCCCACTGTGCTACACCACAACCCACAACACTCCACAGCGCTACACCACTGTCCACACCACTCGCACAGCACTACACCACAACACACACCACTCCGACAACGATACACCACTGCCAACACCACTCCCACAGCGCTACACCACTGCCCACACCACTCCCACAGTGTTACACCACTGCCCACACCACTCCCACAGCGTTACACCACTGCCCACACCACTTACAAAGAACCACACCTCTGCCCACACCACTCACACAGAACAACACCTCTGCGCACACCATTCCCTCAGAAATGCAGCACTGCCCACACCAGTCCTACAGCACTACACCACTGACCACACCACTCCTACAGCGCTACACCACTATCAACACCACTCCCACAGCACAACACCACTGCCCACAACACTCCCACAGCGCTACACCACAAGAAACAACACTCCCACAGCGCTACACCACAACCCACACCACTGCCACAGCACAACAACACTGCCCACACCACTCCCACAGCGCTACACCACAACGCACATCACTCCCACAGCGCAACACCACAACCCACACCACTCCCACAGCGCTACACCACTACAAACACCACTCCCACAGCGCTACACCACAACCCACACTGCTCCCACAGCGCTACACCACTACCCACACCACTCCCACAGCACAACACCACTGCCCACACCACTCCCAGAGCGCTACACCACTGCCCACACCACTCCCACAGAACTACACCACAACCCACATCACACCCACAGCGCTACACTACTACCCACACCACTCCCACAGTGCTACACCACGGCCCACACCACTCCCACAGCGCTACACCACTGCTCACACTATTCCCACAGCGCTACACCACTACCCACACCACTCCCACTGCACTACAACACTGTCCAGACCACTCCAACTACACTACACCACTGCCCACGCCACACCCACAGCGCTACAACACTGCCCACACCACTTCCACAGCACTATACCACTGCCCACACCACTCCAGCAGCGCTACACCACTGCCCACACCACTCCCTCAGCACTACACCACTGCCCACACCACTCCCACAGCACTGCACCACTGCCCACACCATTCGCACAGCACTACACCACTGCCCACACCACTCCCACAGCGTTACATCACTGCCCAAACCACTCCCACTGCAATAGGCCACTGCCAACACCACTCCCACAGCGCTACACCACAACCCACACCACTCCCACAGCACTACACCACTGCCCACACCACTCCAGCAGCGCTACACCACTGGCCACATCACTCCCACTGCACTAAACCATTGCGCACACAACTCCCACACCGCTAGACTAATGCGGAAACCACTCCCACAGCGCTACACCACAACCCACACCACTCCCACAGCGCTACCCTACTGTCCACACCAAACGCACAGCGCTACACCACTGCCCAAACCACTCGCACAGCGCTACACCGCAACCCACACCACTCCCACACCGCTACCTACTGCCCACACACTCCCACAGCGTAACGCCACTGCCTACACCACTACCACAGCGCCACACCACAGCCCTCACCGCTCCCACAGCGCTACACCAATGCCCACACCACTCCCACAGCGCTACACCGTTGCACACACCACTCCCACAGCGATACACCACTGCCAACACCACTCCCACAAAAGTACATCACGGCCCACACCACTCCCATAGAACTACACGACTGCCCACACCACTGCCCACACCACTCCCACAGAACTACGCCTCTGCCCACACCACTCCCAAAGCACTACACCACTGCACACACCACTGCCTCTGAACTGCAGCATTGCCCACACCACTCCCACAGCGCTAAACTAAAGCCCAAATCACTCCCGCAGCGCTAAACCACTGCACTCACCACTCCCGCAGCATTAAACCAAAGCACGCACCACTCCAACAGCGTTAGACCACTGCCCACATCCCTCCCGCTACACTACACCACTGCCCACACCACTCCAACAGCACCACACCAATGCCCACACCACTCCGACAGCGCTACTTCACTGCCCACAACACTCCAAGAGAGCTACACCACTGCACACACCACTCCCACAGCACTACACTACTGCCCACACGACTCCCACAGCACTACACCACTGCACACACCACTCCCACAGCGTTACACCAATGTCCGCACCACTCCTACAGCGTTGCACCACTGCCCACACCACTCCCACAGCACTACACTACTGCCCACTCCACTCTCACAGCGCTACACCACTGCCCACACCACTCCCACAGCGTTCCACCACTGCCCACACCACTCCCACAGCGCTAGACCTATGCCCACACCACTACCACAGCATTACACCACTGCCCACACCACTCCCACTGTGCTACACCACAACCCACAACACTCCCACACTGCTACACCACTGTCCACACCACTCGCACAGCGCTACATCACTGCCCACACTACTCCCACAGCGCTACACCGCAACCCACACCACTCCCACAGCGCTACCTACTGCCCACACACTCCCACAGCGTAACGCCACTGTCTACACCACTACCACAGCGCCACACCACAGCCCTCACCGCTCCCCCAGCCCCACACCAATGCCCACACCACTCCCAAAGCGCTAAACTAAAGCCCCAACCACTCCCGCAGCGCTACACCACTGCCCTCACCACTCCCGCAGCATTACACCAAAGCCCACACCACTCCCACAGCGTTACACTACTGCCCACATCCCTCCCGCTGCACTACGCCACTGCCCACACCACTCCAACAGCGCTACACCACTGCCCACACCACTCCCACAGCTCTACACCACTGCCCACACCACTTCCACAGCGCAACACCACTGCGCACACCACTCCCACAGCACTACACCACTGCCCACACCACTCCCACAGCGCTACACGACTGCCCACACCACTCCCACAGCGTTACACCAGTGTTCACACCACTCCTACAGCACTACACCACTGCCCACACCACACCCACAGCGTTGCACCACTGCCCACACCACTCCCACAGCACTACACCACTGCACACACCACTCCCACAGCGCTACACCACTGCCCACACCAATACCACAGCGTTACACCAATGTCCAAACCACTCCTACAGCGTTGCACCACTGCCCACACCACTCCCACAGCACTACACTACTGCCCACTCCACTCCCACAGCGCTACACCACTGCCCACACCACTCCCACAGCGTTACACCACTGCCACACCACTCCCACAGCGCTAGTCCTCTGCCCACACCACTACCACAGCACTACAACACTGCCCACACCACTCCCACTGTGCTACACCACAACCCACAACACTCCCACAGCGCTACACCACTGTCCACACCACTCGCACAGCGCTACAGTACTGCCCACACCACTCCCACAGCGCTACACCACAACCCACACCACTCCCACAGCGCTACCCTACTGCTCACACCACTCCCACAGCGCTACACCACAACCCACACCACTCCCACAGCGCTACCCTACTGCCCACACCACTCCAACAGCGCTACACCACAAACCACTCCACTCCCACAGCGCTACACCACTGCCCACAGCGCTACACCACTGCCCACACCACTCGCACAGCGCTACAACACAACCCACACCACTCCCACAGCGCTACTCTACTGCCAACACCACTCCCACAGCGCTACACCACTGCCCACACCACTCCCACAGTGTTGCACGATTGCCCACACCTCTCTCACAGCACAAATCCACTGCCCACACACTCCCACAGCGTTACACCACTGCCCACACCATTCCCACAGCGCAACACCACAGCCCACACCACTCCCACAGCGCTACACCACTGCTCACACCATTCCCACAGCGCAACACCACAGCCCACACCACTACCACAGCGCCACACCATAGCCCACACCGCTCCCACAGCGCTACACCAATGCCCACATCACTCCCAAAGCGCTAAACTAAAGCCCCAACCACACCCGCAGCGCTACACCACTGCCCTCACCACTCCCGCAGCATTACACCAAAGCCCACACCACTCCAACAGCGCTACAACACTGCCCACAGCACTCCCACAGCTCTACACCACTGCCCACACCACTCACACAGCGCAACACCACTGCGCACACCACTCCCACAGCACTACGCCACTGCCCACACCACTCCCACAGCGCTACACGACTGCGCACACCACTCCCACAGCGTTACACCAGTGTCCACAACACTCCTACAGAACTATACCACTGCCCACGCCACACCCACAGCGTTGCACCACAGCCCACACCACTCCCACAGCCCTACACCTATGCCCACACCACTACAAGAGCACTGCACCACTGCCCACACCACTCCCACAGCGCTATACCACAACCCACAGCACTACACCACTGCCCAAGCCACTCGCACAGCGCTACACCACTGCCCACACCACTCCCACAGCACTACACCACAACCCACACCACTCCCACAGCGCTACTCCACTGCCCACTCCACTCCCGCAGTGTTACACCACTTCCCACACCACTCCAGCAGCGCTACACCACTGCCCGCACCACTCACACAGCGATACACCTCAACCCACACCACACCCACAGCGCTACCCGACTGCCCACGCCACTCCAACAGCGCTACACCACAACCCACACCACTCCCACAGCGCTACACCACAACCCACACCACTCCCACAGCGCTACACCACTGCCCACACCTCTCCCACAGCGCTACACCACTGCCCACACCACTCCCACAGCGCTACACCGTTGCACACACCACGCCCAGAGAACTATACGACTGCCCACACCACTGCCCACACCACACCCACAGCGCTACCCTACTGCCCACACTACTCGCGCATCGCTACACCACAACCCACAGCACTCCCACAGCGCTACACCACAACCCACATCACTCCCACAGCGCCACACCACTGCCCACACCTCTCCCACAGAACCACACCACTGCCCACACCACTCCCACAGAACTACGCCTCTGCCCACACCACTCCCAAAGCACTACACCACTGCACACACCACTGCCTCTGAACTGCAGCATTGCCCACACCACTCCCACAGCGCTAAACTAAAGCCCAAATCACTCCCGCAGTGCTAAACCACTGCACTCACCACTCCCGCAGCATTAAACCAAAGCACGCACCACTCCAACAGCGTTAGACCACTGCCCACATCCCTCCCGCTACACTACACCACTGCCCACACCACTCCAACAGCACTACAACACTGCCCACACCACTCCGGCAGCGCTAGACCACTGCCCACAACACTCCAAGAGCGCTACACCACTGCGCACACCATTCCCAAAGCACTACACTACTGCCCACACCACTCCCACAGCACTACACCACTGCCCACACCAATCCCACAGCGTTACACCAATGTCCACACCACTCCTACAGCGTTGCACCACTGACCACACCACTCCCACAGCACTACACTACTGCCCACTCCACTCCCACAGCGCTACACCACTGCCCACACCAATCCCACAGCGTTACACCACTGCCGACACCACTCCCACAGCGCTAGACCTCTGCCCACACCACTACCACAGTACTACACCACTGCCCACACCACTCCCACTGTGCTACACCACAACCCACAACACTCCACAGCGCTACACCACTGTCCACACCACTCGCACAGCACTACACCACAACCCACACCACTCCCACAGCGCTACCCTACTGCCCACACCACTGGCGTAGCGCTACACCACAACACACACCACTCCGACAACGATACACCACTGCCAACACCACTCCCACAGCGCTACACCACTGCCCACACCACTCCCACAGTGTTACACCACTGCCCACACCACTCCCACAGCGTTACACCACTGCCCACACCACTCCCACAAATCTACACCACTGCCCACACCACTCCCACAGAACTACACCACTGCCCACACCACTTACAAAGAACCACACCTCTGCCCACACCACTCACACAGAACAACACCTCTGCCAACACCACTCCCACAGCACTACACCACTGCGCACACCATTCCCTCAGAAATGCAGCACTGCCCACACCAGTCCTACAGCACTACACCACTGACCACACCACTCCTACAGCGCTACACCACTATCAACACCACTCCCACAGCACAACACCACTGCCCACAACACTCCCACAGCGCTACACCACAAGAAACAACACTCCCACAGCGCTACACCACAACCCACACCACTGCCACAGCACAACAACACTGCCCACACCACTCCCACAGCGCTACACCACTGCACACACCACTCCCACAGCGCTACACCACTGCCCACACCAATACCACAGCGTTACACCAATGTCCAAACCACTCCTACAGCGTTGCACCACTGCCCGCACCACTCCCACAGCACTACACTACTGCCCACTCCACTCCCACAGCGCTACACCACTGCCCACACCACTCCCAGAGCGCTACACCACTGCCCACACCACTCCCACAGAACTACACCACAACCCACATCACACCCACAGCGCTACACTACTACCCACACCACTCCCACAGTGCTACACCACGGCCCACACCACTCCCACAGCGCTACACCACTGCTCACACTATTCCCACAGCGCTACACCACTACCCACACCACTCCCACTGCACTACAACACTGTCCAGACCACTCCAACTACACTACACCACTGCCCACGCCACTCCCACAGCGCTACACCACTGCCCACACCACTTCCACAGCACTATACCACTGCCCACACCACTCCAGCAGCGCTACACCACTGCCCACACCACTCCCTCAGCACTACACCACTGCCCACACCACTCCCACAGCACTGCACCACTGCCCACACCACTCGCACAGCACTACACCACTGCCCACACCACTCCCACAGCGTTACATCACTGCCCAAACCACTCCCACTGCAATAGGCCACTGCCGACACCACTCCCACAGCGCTACACCACAACCCACACCACTCCCACAGCACTACACCACTGGCCACACCACTCCAGCAGCGCTACACAACTGCCCACACCACTCACATTGCACTACAACAATACCCACACCACACCCTCTGCACTACACCACTGCCTACACCATTCCCACAGCACTACACCACTGCCCACGCCACTCCCAGAGCGCTACACCACAATCCAGACCACTCCCACAGCACTACACCACTGCCTACACCACTCCAGCAGCGCTACACCTCTGCCCACATCACTCCCACTGCACTACATCACTGCCCACACCACTCCCACAGCGCAACACCACTGCCCACACCACACCCACAGCACTACACCACTGCCCGCACCCCTCCAGCAGCGCTACACCACTGCCCACACCGCTCCCACAGCACTACACCACTGCCCACACCATTCCCTCAGCATTACACCACTGCCCACACCACACGAACAGCACGACATCACTGCCCACACCACACCCACAGCACTACACCACTGCCCGCACCCCTCCAGCAGCGCTACACCAATGCCCACACCGCTCCCACAGCACTACACCACTGCCCACACCACTCCCACAGCACTACACCACTGCCCACACCACTAGAACAGCACTATACCATTGCCCACACCACTCCAACAGCACTACAACACTGCCCACGCCACTCCCAGAGCACTATTGCACTGCCCACGCCACTCCCACAGCACTACACCACTGCCCACACCACTCCCAGAGCGCTACACCACTGCCCACACCACTTCCTCAGCACTACACCAATGCCCACACCACTCCCACAGCACTACACCACAACCCACACCACTCCCACAGCACTACACCGCTGCCCACACCACTCGAACAGCACTACACAACTGCCCACACCACTCCCACTGCACTACATCACTGCCCACACCACTCCCACAGAGCTACACCACTGGCCACACCACACCCACAGCACTACACCACTGCCCGCACCCCTCCAGCAGCTCTACACCACTGCCCACACCGCTCCCACAGCACTACACCACTGCCCACACCGCTCCCACAGCACTACACCACTACCACACCACTCCCACTGAACAACACGACTGCCTGCACCACTCCCACTGCACTACACCACTGCCCAAACCACTCCCACAGCACTACACCACTGACCACACCAATCCCACAGCAGAACACCACTGCACACACCAATCCCACAGCACTACACCACTGCCCACACCACTCGAACAGCACTACACCACTGCCCACACCACTCCCACAGCACTACACCACTACCACACCACTCCCACTGAACAACACGACTGCCTGCACCACTCCCACTGCACTACACCACTGCCCACACCACTCCAACAGCACTACACCACTGCCCACGTCACTCCCAGAGCACTACTCCACTGCCCACGCCACTCCCACAGCACTACACCACTGCACACACCACTCACAGAGCGCTACACCACTGCCCACACCACTCCCTCAGCACTACACCACTGCCCACACCACACTCACAGCACTACACCACAACCCACACCACTCCCACAGCACTACACCACTGCCCACACCCCTCCCACAGCACTACACCACTGCCCACACCACTCCCACAGCGCTACACCACTGCCCACATCACTCCCACTGCACTACACCACTGCCCACACCACTCCCACAGCACTACACCACTGCCCACACCACTCCCACAGCACTACACCACTGCCCACATCACTCCCACTGCACTACACCACTGCCCACACCACTCCCACAGCACTACACCACTGCCCACACCACTCCCACAGCACTACACCACTGCCCACACCACTCCCACAGCACTACACCACTGCCCACTCCACACCCACAGCAGAACAGCAGTGCACAAACTACACTTACAGCACTACACCACTACCCACATCACTCACACTGCACTACACCACTGCCACAACCAGTCCCACAGCATTACACCACTGCCCACATCACTCCCACAGCGCTACACCACTGCCCACACCACTCCCACAGCACTACCATACTGACCACACCACTCCCAAACCGCAACACTAATGCCCAAACCACTCCCACAGCGCTACACCACTACCCACGCCACTCCCACAGCGTTACAATAAACCCACACCACTCCCACAGCGCTACACCACTGCCCACACCACTGCCACAGCGCTAAACCACTGCCCACACCACTTCCACAGCACTACACCACAACCCACACCACCCCACAGCGCTGCACTAATGCCCGCACCAGTCCCACACCACAGCACCACTGCACACACCACGCCCACAGCTCTACACCACTGCCCACACGACTCCCACAGCACTACACCACTGCGCACACCACTCACGCAGCGCTACACCATTGCCGACACCACCCCACAGCGCTGCACTAATGCCCACACCACTCCCACACTACTACACCACTGCACACACCAGTCCAACAGCTCTACACCACTGCACACACCACTCCCACAGCGCTACACCATTGCCCATACCAGTCCCACTGCGATACACCACTGCCCACACCACTCCGACAGCGCTACACCACTGCCCACATCACTTCCGCAGCGCTACACCACTGCCCATACCATTCCCACAGCGCTACACCACTGCCCACACCTCTCCCACAGAGCTACACCACTGCCCATACCACTCCCACAGCACAACTCCACTGCCCACACCACTCCCGCAGCGTTACACCACAGCCCACACCACTCCCAGAGCGCTACACCACAGCCCACACCACTCCCACAGCGCTACACCACTGCCAAAATCACTCCCACAGCGTTGCACTACTGCCCACACCACTCCCAAAGGGTTACAACATTGCCCACACCACTCCCACAGCACAAAACTAATGCCCACACCACTCACAAAGGGCTAAACTAAAGCCCACACCACTCCCACAGCGTTACACCACTGCCCACAACCCTCCCGCTGCACTACACCACTGCCCACACCACTCCAACAGCACTACACCACTGCCAACACCGCTCCCACAGCGCGTCACCACTGCCCACACAACTCCAACATCGCTACACCACTGCCCACACCTCTCCCGCAGCGCTACACAACTGCCCACACCACTTCCACAGCACTACACCACTGCCCACACCACTCCCACAGCAAAAACAACACTGCCCACACCACTCCCACAGCGCTACACCACGGCCCACACCACTCCCACAGCGCTACACCACTGCGCACACCACTCCCACAGCACTACAACACTGCCAAAACCACTCCCACAGCTCTACACCACTGCCAACACCACTCCCACAGCGCTACACCACTGCCCACAACACTCCCACAGCGTTACACCTATGTCCACACCACTCCTACAGCCTACACCACTTCCCACACCACTCCCACAGCGTTGCACCACTGCCCACACCACTCTCACAGCGCTACACCTCTGCCCACACCACTACCACAGCACTACACCACTGCCCACACCGCTCCCACAGCGCGACACCACAACCCACACCACTCCCACAGCACTAAACTAATTCCCACGCCACTCCCGCAACGATACACCACTGCCCACACCACTCCAGCAGCGCTACAAAACTGCCCACGCCACTCCCGCAGCGCTACACCACTGCCCACACCACTCCAGCAGCTCTACACCACTGCCCACACCACTCCCGCAGGGCTACACCACTGCCCATACCACTCGCACAGCATTACACCACAACCCACACCACTCCCACAGTGCTACACGACTGCCCACTCCACTCCCACAGCGCTACACCACAACCCACACCACTCCCACAGCGTTACACC
>NW_027598177.1:0-2500 GCF_964194155.1 Cetorhinus maximus
ACAGATTGAAAGTGAGTTGCCAAAGAAGCAAATGCGAGGTGAGAAAAAGCTTGTGGACGCAACGGGCGGTTGAGGTGCGGAAGGCCGTGACTGCCTGCAAGCGTGGCGGAGGCAGGTAGAATCGAGGCATTCGAGAGGGCGTCGGATGATTATTTGGATAGAAAGAAGGTGCAGGGGTACGGGGACAAAGGCACAAGAGGCGGATGGTAGCGCGTGCCTGACGCTTCCCCCAGTGCGGAGAGGACGAATGTTGAACGGGAGCAAGGGTGCAGGCTGGAGGCTGGTGAGGCGTAAGTAGGGCTTGCAGTTTGCCTGTGGGGGGAGGCTGAGAAGGAAGGGAGCCAGGTGGGGGAGGGATGAAAGGGAGTAGGAGGGAAAGAAGAAGAGAGAGAGAGAGAGAGAGAGAAAAAAAAAGAAAACCCACGGTAAAGAAGAAGGGGCTGGACTGAGAGGCTTGAATTAGCCAGAAAGGCAGGCGGCAAGTGCCTACGGCCATACTAGTCTGAAAACGCCCGATCTCGTCTGATCTCGGAAGCTAAGCAGACTCAGGCCTGGTTAGTACTTGGATGGGAGACCGCCTGGGAATACCAGGTGCAGTAGGCTTTTGCTGCCAGCAGAGGCTGCTCACGTCACCACTCTCCACATTCACTCTGCCACACAACGGAGGCGCAATCTTTTTGCTGCTGCTGCTGCTGCTGCTGCTGCTGTCCGCGTGGTCCGCGTGCCCCGGCTCGTTTGCGGGCAGGGAGAAGGTAGCCAGGCCGGTCGGCCAGCACATTCAGCTACCCCGGCGTTGCTGGGCCATTCGAGTGGAGCCTGCTCGGGAAGCTGGGCTCGGCGGCCTGTGATCGGCGCGGACGCATGCACGTCGGGCCGCCCTTGTGCCTCGGGGCGAGCTTTCCCTAAGTTGAAGGCAGGGCAGAGTAGAGAGGGAAGAAGCTCTGTGCCCGCTGGTAAAAGGATCAAGAGCGAGAGGGCCCCACAGATTGAAAGTGAGTTGCCAAAGAAGCAAATGCGAGGTGAGAAAAAGCTTGTGGACGCAACGGGCGGTTGAGGTGCGGAAGGCCGTGACTGCCTGCAAGCGTGGCGGAGGCAGGTAGAATCGAGGCATTCGAGAGGGCGTCGGATGATTATTTGGATAGAAAGAAGGTGCAGGGGTACGGGGACAAAGGCACAAGAGGCGGATGGTAGCGCGTGCCTGACGCTTCCCCCAGTGCGGAGAGGACGAATGTTGAACGGGAGCAAGGGTGCAGGCTGGAGGCTGGTGAGGCGTAAGTAGGGCTTGCAGTTTGCCTGTGGGGGGAGGCTGAGAAGGAAGGGAGCCAGGTGGGGGAGGGATGAAAGGGAGTAGGAGGGAAAGAAGAAGAGAGAGAGAGAGAGAGAAAAAAAAAGAAAACCCGCGGTAAAGAAGAAGGGGCTGGACTGAGAGGCTTGAATTAGCCAGAAAGGCAGGCGGCAAGTGCCTACGGCCATACTAGTCTGAAAACGCCCGATCTCGTCTGATCTCGGAAGCTAAGCAGACTCAGGCCTGGTTAGTACTTGGATGGGAGACCGCCTGGGAATACCAGGTGCAGTAGGCTTTTGCTGCCAGCAGAGGCTGCTCACGTCACCACTCTCCACATTCACTCTGCCACACAACGGAGGCGCAATCTTTTTGCTGCTGCTGCTGCTGCTGCTGTCCGCGTGGTCCGCGTGCCCCGGCTCGTTTGCGGGCAGGGAGAAGGTAGCCAGGCCGGTCGGCCAGCACATTCAGCTACCCCGGCGTTGCTGGGCCATTCGAGTGGAGCCTGCTCGGGAAGCTGGGCTCGGCGGCCTGTGATCGGCGCGGACGCATGCACGTCGGGCCGCCCTTGTGCCTCGGGGCGAGCTTTCCCTAAGTTGAAGGCAGGGCAGAGTAGAGAGGGAAGAAGCTCTGTGCCCGCTGGTAAAAGGATCAAGAGCGAGAGGGCCCCACAGATTGAAAGTGAGTTGCCAAAGAAGCAAATGCGAGGTGAGAAAAAGCTTGTGGACGCAACGGGCGGTTGAGGTGCGGAAGGCCGTGACTGCCTGCAAGCGTGGCGGAGGCAGGTAGAATCGAGGCATTCGAGAGGGCGTCGGATGATTATTTGGATAGAAAGAAGGTGCAGGGGTACGGGGACAAAGGCACAAGAGGCGGATGGTAGCGCGTGCCTGACGCTTCCCCCAGTGCGGAGAGGACGAATGTTGAACGGGAGCAAGGGTGCAGGCTGGAGGCTGGTGAGGCGTAAGTAGGGCTTGCAGTTTGCCTGTGGGGGGAGGCTGAGAAGGAAGGGAGCCAGGTGGGGGAGGGATGAAAGGGAGTAGGAGGGAAAGAAGAAGAGAGAGAGAGAGAGAGAAAAAAAAAGAAAACCCGCGGTAAAGAAGAAGGGGCTGGACTGAGAGGCTTGAATTAGCCAGAAAGGCAGGCGGCAAGTGCCTACGGCCATACTAGTCTGAAAACGCCCGATCTCGTCTGATCTCGGAAGCTAAGCAGACTCAGGCC
>NW_027598177.1:7500-51841 GCF_964194155.1 Cetorhinus maximus
ACGGAGGCGCAATCTTTTTGCTGCTGCTGCTGCTGCTGCTGCTGCTGTCCGCGTGGTCCGCGTGCCCCGGCTCGTTTGCGGGCAGGGAGAAGGTAGCCAGGCCGGTCGGCCGCACATTCAGCTACCCCGGCGTTGCTGGGCCATTCGAGTGGAGCCTGCTCGGGAAGCTGGGCTCGGCGGCCTGTGATCGGCGCGGACGCATGCACGTCGGGCCGCCCTTGTGCCTCGGGGCGAGCTTTCCCTAAGTTGAAGGCAGGGCAGAGTAGAGAGGGAAGAAGCTCTGTGCCCGCTGGTAAAAGGATCAAGAGCGAGAGGGCCCCACAGATTGAAAGTGAGTTGCCAAAGAAGCAAATGCGAGGTGAGAAAAAGCTTGTGGACGCAACGGGCGGTTGAGGTGCGGAAGGCCGTGACTGCCTGCAAGCGTGGCGGAGGCAGGTAGAATCGAGGCATTCGAGAGGGCGTCGGATGATTATTTGGATAGAAAGAAGGTGCAGGGGTACGGGGACAAAGGCACAAGAGGCGGATGGTAGCGCGTGCCTGACGCTTCCCCCAGTGCGGAGAGGACGAATGTTGAACGGGAGCAAGGGTGCAGGCTGGAGGCTGGTGAGGCGTAAGTAGGGCTTGCAGTTTGCCTGTGGGGGGAGGCTGAGAAGGAAGGGAGCCAGGTGGGGGAGGGATGAAAGGGAGTAGGAGGGAAAGAAGAAGAGAGAGAGAGAGAGAGAGAAAAAAAAAGAAAACCCACGGTAAAGAAGAAGGGGCTGGACTGAGAGGCTTGAATTAGCCAGAAAGGCAGGCGGCAAGTGCCTACGGCCATACTAGTCTGAAAACGCCCGATCTCGTCTGATCTCGGAAGCTAAGCAGACTCAGGCCTGGTTAGTACTTGGATGGGAGACCGCCTGGGAATACCAGGTGCAGTAGGCTTTTGCTGCCAGCAGAGGCTGCTCACGTCACCACTCTCCACATTCACTCTGCCACACAACGGAGGCGCAATCTTTTTGCTGCTGCTGCTGCTGCTGCTGCTGCTGTCCGCGTGGTCCGCGTGCCCCGGCTCGTTTGCGGGCAGGGAGAAGGTAGCCAGGCCGGTCGGCCAGCACATTCAGCTACCCCGGCGTTGCTGGGCCATTCGAGTGGAGCCTGCTCGGGAAGCTGGGCTCGGCGGCCTGTGATCGGCGCGGACGCATGCACGTCGGGCCGCCCTTGTGCCTCGGGGCGAGCTTTCCCTAAGTTGAAGGCAGGGCAGAGTAGAGAGGGAAGAAGCTCTGTGCCCGCTGGTAAAAGGATCAAGAGCGAGAGGGCCCCACAGATTGAAAGTGAGTTGCCAAAGAAGCAAATGCGAGGTGAGAAAAAGCTTGTGGACGCAACGGGCGGTTGAGGTGCGGAAGGCCGTGACTGCCTGCAAGCGTGGCGGAGGCAGGTAGAATCGAGGCATTCGAGAGGGCGTCGGATGATTATTTGGATAGAAAGAAGGTGCAGGGGTACGGGGACAAAGGCACAAGAGGCGGATGGTAGCGCGTGCCTGACGCTTCCCCCAGTGCGGAGAGGACGAATGTTGAACGGGAGCAAGGGTGCAGGCTGGAGGCTGGTGCGGCGTAAGTAGGGCTTGCAGTTTGCCTGTGGGGGGAGGCTGAGAAGGAAGGGAGCCAGGTGGGGGAGGGATGAAAGGGAGTAGGAGGGAAAGAAGAAGAGAGAGAGAGAGAGAGAAAAAAAAAGAAAACCCGCGGTAAAGAAGAAGGGGCTGGACTGAGAGGCTTGAATTAGCCAGAAAGGCAGGCGGCAAGTGCCTACGGCCATACTAGTCTGAAAACGCCCGATCTCGTCTGATCTCGGAAGCTAAGCAGACTCAGGCCTGGTTAGTACTTGGATGGGAGACCGCCTGGGAATACCAGGTGCAGTAGGCTTTTGCTGCCAGCAGAGGCTGCTCACGTCACCACTCTCCACATTCACTCTGCCACACAACGGAGGCGCAATCTTTTTGCTGCTGCTGCTGCTGCTGCTGTCCGCGTGGTCCGCGTGCCCCGGCTCGTTTGCGGGCAGGGAGAAGGTAGCCAGGCCGGTCGGCCAGCACATTCAGCTACCCCGGCGTTGCTGGGCCATTCGAGTGGAGCCTGCTCGGGAAGCTGGGCTCGGCGGCCTGTGATCGGCGCGGACGCATGCACGTCGGGCCGCCCTTGTGCCTCGGGGCGAGCTTTCCCTAAGTTGAAGGCAGGGCAGAGTAGAGAGGGAAGAAGCTCTGTGCCCGCTGGTAAAAGGATCAAGAGCGAGAGGGCCCCACAGATTGAAAGTGAGTTGCCAAAGAAGCAAATGCGAGGTGAGAAAAAGCTTGTGGACGCAACGGGCGGTTGAGGTGCGGAAGGCCGTGACTGCCTGCAAGCGTGGCGGAGGCAGGTAGAATCGAGGCATTCGAGAGGGCGTCGGATGATTATTTGGATAGAAAGAAGGTGCAGGGGTACGGGGACAAAGGCACAAGAGGCGGATGGTAGCGCGTGCCTGACGCTTCCCCCAGTGCGGAGAGGACGAATGTTGAACGGGAGCAAGGGTGCAGGCTGGAGGCTGGTGAGGCGTAAGTAGGGCTTGCAGTTTGCCTGTGGGGGGAGGCTGAGAAGGAAGGGAGCCAGGTGGGGGAGGGATGAAAGGGAGTGGAGGGAAAGAAGAAGAGAGAGAGAGAGAGAGAAAAAAAAAGAAAACCCGCGGTAAAGAAGAAGGGGCTGGACTGAGAGGCTTGAATTAGCCAGAAAGGCAGGCGGCAAGTGCCTACGGCCATACTAGTCTGAAAACGCCCGATCTCGTCTGATCTCGGAAGCTAAGCAGACTCAGGCCTGGTTAGTACTTGGATGGGAGACCGCCTGGGAATACCAGGTGCAGTAGGCTTTTGCTGCCAGCAGAGGCTGCTCACGTCACCACTCTCCACATTCACTCTGCCACACAACGGAGGCGCAATCTTTTTGCTGCTGCTGCTGCTGCTGCTGCTGCTGCTGTCCGCGTGGTCCGCGTGCCCCGGCTCGTTTGCGGGCAGGGAGAAGGTAGCCAGGCCGGTCGGCCAGCACATTCAGCTACCCCGGCGTTGCTGGGCCATTCGAGTGGAGCCTGCTCGGGAAGCTGGGCTCGGCGGCCTGTGATCGGCGCGGACGCATGCACGTCGGGCCGCCCTTGTGCCTCGGGGCGAGCTTTCCCTAAGTTGAAGGCAGGGCAGAGTAGAGAGGGAAGAAGCTCTGTGCCCGCTGGTAAAAGGATCAAGAGCGAGAGGGCCCCACAGATTGAAAGTGAGTTGCCAAAGAAGCAAATGCGAGGTGAGAAAAAGCTTGTGGACGCAACGGGCGGTTGAGGTGCGGAAGGCCGTGACTGCCTGCAAGCGTGGCGGAGGCAGGTAGAATCGAGGCATTCGAGAGGGCGTCGGATGATTATTTGGATAGAAAGAAGGTGCAGGGGTACGGGGACAAAGGCACAAGAGGCGGATGGTAGCGCGTGCCTGACGCTTCCCCCAGTGCGGAGAGGACGAATGTTGAACGGGAGCAAGGGTGCAGGCTGGAGGCTGGTGAGGCGTAAGTAGGGCTTGCAGTTTGCCTGTGGGGGGAGGCTGAGAAGGAAGGGAGCCAGGTGGGGGAGGGATGAAAGGGAGTAGGAGGGAAAGAAGAAGAGAGAGAGAGAGAGAGAAAAAAAAAGAAAACCCGCGGTAAAGAAGAAGGGGCTGGACTGAGAGGCTTGAATTAGCCAGAAAGGCAGGCGGCAAGTGCCTACGGCCATACTAGTCTGAAAACGCCCGATCTCGTCTGATCTCGGAAGCTAAGCAGACTCAGGCCTGGTTAGTACTTGGATGGGAGACCGCCTGGGAATACCAGGTGCAGTAGGCTTTTGCTGCCAGCAGAGGCTGCTCACGTCACCACTCTCCACATTCACTCTGCCACACAACGGAGGCGCAATCTTTTTGCTGCTGCTGCTGCTGCTGCTGCTGCTGCTGTCCGCGTGGTCCGCGTGCCCCGGCTCGTTTGCGGGCAGGGAGAAGGTAGCCAGGCCGGTCGGCCAGCACATTCAGCTACCCCGGCGTTGCTGGGCCATTCGAGTGGAGCCTGCTCGGGAAGCTGGGCTCGGCGGCCTGTGATCGGCGCGGACGCATGCACGTCGGGCCGCCCTTGTGCCTCGGGGCGAGCTTTCCCTAAGTTGAAGGCAGGGCAGAGTAGAGAGGGAAGAAGCTCTGTGCCCGCTGGTAAAAGGATCAAGAGCGAGAGGGCCCCACAGATTGAAAGTGAGTTGCCAAAGAAGCAAATGCGAGGTGAGAAAAAGCTTGTGGACGCAACGGGCGGTTGAGGTGCGGAAGGCCGTGACTGCCTGCAAGCGTGGCGGAGGCAGGTAGAATCGAGGCATTCGAGAGGGCGTCGGATGATTATTTGGATAGAAAGAAGGTGCAGGGGTACGGGGACAAAGGCACAAGAGGCGGATGGTAGCGCGTGCCTGACGCTTCCCCCAGTGCGGAGAGGACGAATGTTGAACGGGAGCAAGGGTGCAGGCTGGAGGCTGGTGAGGCGTAAGTAGGGCTTGCAGTTTGCCTGTGGGGGGAGGCTGAGAAGGAAGGGAGCCAGGTGGGGGAGGGATGAAAGGGAGTAGGAGGGAAAGAAGAAGAGAGAGAGAGAGAGAGAAAAAAAAAGAAAACCCACGGTAAAGAAGAAGGGGCTGGACTGAGAGGCTTGAATTAGCCAGAAAGGCAGGCGGCAAGTGCCTACGGCCATACTAGTCTGAAAACGCCCGATCTCGTCTGATCTCGGAAGCTAAGCAGACTCAGGCCTGGTTAGTACTTGGATGGGAGACCGCCTGGGAATACCAGGTGCAGTAGGCTTTTGCTGCCAGCAGAGGCTGCTCACGTCACCACTCTCCACATTCACTCTGCCACACAACGGAGGCGCAATCTTTTTGCTGCTGCTGCTGCTGCTGCTGCTGCTGCTGTCCGCGTGGTCCGCGTGCCCCGGCTCGTTTGCGGGCAGGGAGAAGGTAGCCAGGCCGGTCGGCCAGCACATTCAGCTACCCCGGCGTTGCTGGGCCATTCGAGTGGAGCCTGCTCGGGAAGCTGGGCTCGGCGGCCTGTGATCGGCGCGGACGCATGCACGTCGGGCCGCCCTTGTGCCTCGGGGCGAGCTTTCCCTAAGTTGAAGGCAGGGCAGAGTAGAGAGGGAAGAAGCTCTGTGCCCGCTGGTAAAAGGATCAAGAGCGAGAGGGCCCCACAGATTGAAAGTGAGTTGCCAAAGAAGCAAATGCGAGGTGAGAAAAAGCTTGTGGACGCAACGGGCGGTTGAGGTGCGGAAGGCCGTGACTGCCTGCAAGCGTGGCGGAGGCAGGTAGAATCGAGGCATTCGAGAGGGCGTCGGATGATTATTTGGATAGAAAGAAGGTGCAGGGGTACGGGGACAAAGGCACAAGAGGCGGATGGTAGCGCGTGCCTGACGCTTCCCCCAGTGCGGAGAGGACGAATGTTGAACGGGAGCAAGGGTGCAGGCTGGAGGCTGGTGAGGCGTAAGTAGGGCTTGCAGTTTGCCTGTGGGGGGAGGCTGAGAAGGAAGGGAGCCAGGTGGGGGAGGGATGAAAGGGAGTAGGAGGGAAAGAAGAAGAGAGAGAGAGAGAGAGAAAAAAAAAGAAAACCCGCGGTAAAGAAGAAGGGGCTGGACTGAGAGGCTTGAATTAGCCAGAAAGGCAGGCGGCAAGTGCCTACGGCCATACTAGTCTGAAAACGCCCGATCTCGTCTGATCTCGGAAGCTAAGCAGGCCTGGTTAGTACTTGGATGGGAGACCGCCTGGGAATACCAGGTGCAGTAG
Organism: Cetorhinus maximus; assembly: GCF_964194155.1. Lineage (NCBI taxonomy): Eukaryota > Metazoa > Chordata > Chondrichthyes > Lamniformes > Cetorhinidae > Cetorhinus > Cetorhinus maximus. The sequence goes on from NW_027598177.1 coordinate 13,300, forward strand.
GCTTTTGCTGCCAGCAGAGGCTGCTCACGTCACCACTCTCCACATTCACTCTGCCACACAACGGAGGCGCAATCTTTTTGCTGCTGCTGCTGCTGCTGCTGCTGCTGTCCGCGTGGTCCGCGTGCCCCGGCTCGTTTGCGGGCAGGGAGAAGGTAGCCAGGCCGGTCGGCCAGCACATTCAGCTACCCCGGCGTTGCTGGGCCATTCGAGTGGAGCCTGCTCGGGAAGCTGGGCTCGGCGGCCTGTGATCGGCGCGGACGCATGCACGTCGGGCCGCCCTTGTGCCTCGGGGCGAGCTTTCCCTAAGTTGAAGGCAGGGCAGAGTAGAGAGGGAAGAAGCTCTGTGCCCGCTGGTAAAAGGATCAAGAGCGAGAGGGCCCCACAGATTGAAAGTGAGTTGCCAAAGAAGCAAATGCGAGGTGAGAAAAAGCTTGTGGACGCAACGGGCGGTTGAGGTGCGGAAGGCCGTGACTGCCTGCAAGCGTGGCGGAGGCAGGTAGAATCGAGGCATTCGAGAGGGCGTCGGATGATTATTTGGATAGAAAGAAGGTGCAGGGGTACGGGGACAAAGGCACAAGAGGCGGATGGTAGCGCGTGCCTGACGCTTCCCCCAGTGCGGAGAGGACGAATGTTGAACGGGAGCAAGGGTGCAGGCTGGAGGCTGGTGAGGCGTAAGTAGGGCTTGCAGTTTGCCTGTGGGGGGAGGCTGAGAAGGAAGGGAGCCAGGTGGGGGAGGGATGAAAGGGAGTAGGAGGGAAAGAAGAAGAGAGAGAGAGAGAGAGAAAAAAAAAGAAAACCCGCGGTAAAGAAGAAGGGGCTGGACTGAGAGGCTTGAATTAGCCAGAAAGGCAGGCGGCAAGTGCCTACGGCCATACTAGTCTGAAAACGCCCGATCTCGTCTGATCTCGGAAGCTAAGCAGACTCAGGCCTGGTTAGTACTTGGATGGGAGACCGCCTGGGAATACCAGGTGCAGTAGGCTTTTGCTGCCAGCAGAGGCTGCTCACGTCACCACTCTCCACATTCACTCTGCCACACAACGGAGGCGCAATCTTTTTGCTGCTGCTGCTGCTGCTGCTGCTGTCCGCGTGGTCCGCGTGCCCCGGCTCGTTTGCGGGCAGGGAGAAGGTAGCCAGGCCGGTCGGCCAGCACATTCAGCTACCCCGGCGTTGCTGGGCCATTCGAGTGGAGCCTGCTCGGGAAGCTGGGCTCGGCGGCCTGTGATCGGCGCGGACGCATGCACGTCGGGCCGCCCTTGTGCCTCGGGGCGAGCTTTCCCTAAGTTGAAGGCAGGGCAGAGTAGAGAGGGAAGAAGCTCTGTGCCCGCTGGTAAAAGGATCAAGAGCGAGAGGGCCCCACAGATTGAAAGTGAGTTGCCAAAGAAGCAAATGCGAGGTGAGAAAAAGCTTGTGGACGCAACGGGCGGTTGAGGTGCGGAAGGCCGTGACTGCCTGCAAGCGTGGCGGAGGCAGGTAGAATCGAGGCATTCGAGAGGGCGTCGGATGATTATTTGGATAGAAAGAAGGTGCAGGGGTACGGGGACAAAGGCACAAGAGGCGGATGGTAGCGCGTGCCTGACGCTTCCCCCAGTGCGGAGAGGACGAATGTTGAACGGGAGCAAGGGTGCAGGCTGGAGGCTGGTGAGGCGTAAGTAGGGCTTGCAGTTTGCCTGTGGGGGGAGGCTGAGAAGGAAGGGAGCCAGGTGGGGGAGGGATGAAAGGGAGTAGGAGGGAAAGAAGAAGAGAGAGAGAGAGAGAGAAAAAAAAAGAAAACCCACGGTAAAGAAGAAGGGGCTGGACTGAGAGGCTTGAATTAGCCAGAAAGGCAGGCGGCAAGTGCCTACGGCCATACTAGTCTGAAAACGCCCGATCTCGTCTGATCTCGGAAGCTAAGCAGACTCAGGCCTGGTTAGTACTTGGATGGGAGACCGCCTGGGAATACCAGGTGCAGTAGGCTTTTGCTGCCAGCAGAGGCTGCTCACGTCACCACTCTCCACATTCACTCTGCCACACAACGGAGGCGCAATCTTTTTGCTGCTGCTGCTGCTGCTGCTGCTGCTGCTGTCCGCGTGGTCCGCGTGCCCCGGCTCGTTTGCGGGCAGGGAGAAGGTAGCCAGGCCGGTCGGCCAGCACATTCAGCTACCCCGGCGTTGCTGGGCCATTCGAGTGGAGCCTGCTCGGGAAGCTGGGCTCGGCGGCCTGTGATCGGCGCGGACGCATGCACGTCGGGCCGCCCTTGTGCCTCGGGGCGAGCTTTCCCTAAGTTGAAGGCAGGGCAGAGTAGAGAGGGAAGAAGCTCTGTGCCCGCTGGTAAAAGGATCAAGAGCGAGAGGGCCCCACAGATTGAAAGTGAGTTGCCAAAGAAGCAAATGCGAGGTGAGAAAAAGCTTGTGGACGCAACGGGCGGTTGAGGTGCGGAAGGCCGTGACTGCCTGCAAGCGTGGCGGAGGCAGGTAGAATCGAGGCATTCGAGAGGGCGTCGGATGATTATTTGGATAGAAAGAAGGTGCAGGGGTACGGGGACAAAGGCACAAGAGGCGGATGGTAGCGCGTGCCTGACGCTTCCCCCAGTGCGGAGAGGACGAATGTTGAACGGGAGCAAGGGTGCAGGCTGGAGGCTGGTGAGGCGTAAGTAGGGCTTGCAGTTTGCCTGTGGGGGGAGGCTGAGAAGGAAGGGAGCCAGGTGGGGGAGGGATGAAAGGGAGTAGGAGGGAAAGAAGAAGAGAGAGAGAGAGAGAGAAAAAAAAAGAAAACCCGCGGTAAAGAAGAAGGGGCTGGACTGAGAGGCTTGAATTAGCCAGAAAGGCAGGCGGCAAGTGCCTACGGCCATACTAGTCTGAAAACGCCCGATCTCGTCTGATCTCGGAAGCTAAGCAGACTCAGGCCTGGTTAGTACTTGGATGGGAGACCGCCTGGGAATACCAGGTGCAGTAGGCTTTTGCTGCCAGCAGAGGCTGCTCACGTCACCACTCTCCACATTCACTCTGCCACACAACGGAGGCGCAATCTTTTTGCTGCTGCTGCTGCTGCTGCTGCTGCTGCTGTCCGCGTGGTCCGCGTGCCCCGGCTCGTTTGCGGGCAGGGAGAAGGTAGCCAGGCCGGTCGGCCAGCACATTCAGCTACCCCGGCGTTGCTGGGCCATTCGAGTGGAGCCTGCTCGGGAAGCTGGGCTCGGCGGCCTGTGATCGGCGCGGACGCATGCACGTCGGGCCGCCCTTGTGCCTCGGGGCGAGCTTTCCCTAAGTTGAAGGCAGGGCAGAGTAGAGAGGGAAGAAGCTCTGTGCCCGCTGGTAAAAGGATCAAGAGCGAGAGGGCCCCACAGATTGAAAGTGAGTTGCCAAAGAAGCAAATGCGAGGTGAGAAAAAGCTTGTGGACGCAACGGGCGGTTGAGGTGCGGAAGGCCGTGACTGCCTGCAAGCGTGGCGGAGGCAGGTAGAATCGAGGCATTCGAGAGGGCGTCGGATGATTATTTGGATAGAAAGAAGGTGCAGGGGTACGGGGACAAAGGCACAAGAGGCGGATGGTAGCGCGTGCCTGACGCTTCCCCCAGTGCGGAGAGGACGAATGTTGAACGGGAGCAAGGGTGCAGGCTGGAGGCTGGTGAGGCGTAAGTAGGGCTTGCAGTTTGCCTGTGGGGGGAGGCTGAGAAGGAAGGGAGCCAGGTGGGGGAGGGATGAAAGGGAGTAGGAGGGAAAGAAGAAGAGAGAGAGAGAGAGAGAAAAAAAAAGAAAACCCACGGTAAAGAAGAAGGGGCTGGACTGAGAGGCTTGAATTAGTCAGAAAGGCAGGCGGCAAGTGCCTACGGCCATACTAGTCTGAAAACGCCCGATCTCGTCTGATCTCGGAAGCTAAGCAGACTCAGGCCTGGTGAGTACTTGGATGGGAGACCGCCTGGGAATACCAGGTGCAGTAGGCTTTTGCTGCCAGCAGAGGCTGCTCACGTCACCACTCTCCACATTCACTCTGCCACACAACGGAGGCGCAATCTTTTTGCTGCTGCTGCTGCTGCTGCTGCTGCTGTCCGCGTGGTCCGCGTGCCCCGGCTCGTTTGCGGGCAGGGAGAAGGTAGCCAGGCCGGTCGGCCAGCACATTCAGCTACCCCGGCGTTGCTGGGCCATTCGAGTGGAGCCTGCTCGGGAAGCTGGGCTCGGCGGCCTGTGATCGGCGCGGACGCATGCACGTCGGGCCGCCCTTGTGCCTCGGGGCGAGCTTTCCCTAAGTTGAAGGCAGGGCAGAGTAGAGAGGGAAGAAGCTCTGTGCCCGCTGGTAAAAGGATCAAGAGCGAGAGGGCCCCACAGATTGAAAGTGAGTTGCCAAAGAAGCAAATGCGAGGTGAGAAAAAGCTTGTGGACGCAACGGGCGGTTGAGGTGCGGAAGGCCGTGACTGCCTGCAAGCGTGGCGGAGGCAGGTAGAATCGAGGCATTCGAGAGGGCGTCGGATGATTATTTGGATAGAAAGAAGGTGCAGGGGTACGGGGACAAAGGCACAAGAGGCGGATGGTAGCGCGTGCCTGACGCTTCCCCCAGTGCGGAGAGGACGAATGTTGAACGGGAGCAAGGGTGCAGGCTGGAGGCTGGTGAGGCGTAAGTAGGGCTTGCAGTTTGCCTGTGGGGGGAGGCTGAGAAGGAAGGGAGCCAGGTGGGGGAGGGATGAAAGGGAGTAGGAGGGAAAGAAGAAGAGAGAGAGAGAGAGAGAAAAAAAAAGAAAACCCACGGTAAAGAAGAAGGGGCTGGACTGAGAGGCTTGAATTAGTCAGAAAGGCAGGCGGCAAGTGCCTACGGCCATACTAGTCTGAAAACGCCCGATCTCGTCTGATCTCGGAAGCTAAGCAGACTCAGGCCTGGTGAGTACTTGGATGGGAGACCGCCTGGGAATACCAGGTGCAGTAGGCTTTTGCTGCCAGCAGAGGCTGCTCACGTCACCACTCTCCACATTCACTCTGCCACACAACGGAGGCGCAATCTTTTTGCTGCTGCTGCTGCTGCTGCTGCTGCTGTCCGCGTGGTCCGCGTGCCCCGGCTCGTTTGCGGGCAGGGAGAAGGTAGCCAGGCCGGTCGGCCAGCACATTCAGCTACCCCGGCGTTGCTGGGCCATTCGAGTGGAGCCTGCTCGGGAAGCTGGGCTCGGCGGCCTGTGATCGGCGCGGACGCATGCACGTCGGGCCGCCCTTGTGCCTCGGGGCGAGCTTTCCCTAAGTTGAAGGCAGGGCAGAGTAGAGAGGGAAGAAGCTCTGTGCCCGCTGGTAAAAGGATCAAGAGCGAGAGGGCCCCACAGATTGAAAGTGAGTTGCCAAAGAAGCAAATGCGAGGTGAGAAAAAGCTTGTGGACGCAACGGGCGGTTGAGGTGCGGAAGGCCGTGACTGCCTGCAAGCGTGGCGGAGGCAGGTAGAATCGAGGCATTCGAGAGGGCGTCGGATGATTATTTGGATAGAAAGAAGGTGCAGGGGTACGGGGACAAAGGCACAAGAGGCGGATGGTAGCGCGTGCCTGACGCTTCCCCCAGTGCGGAGAGGACGAATGTTGAACGGGAGCAAGGGTGCAGGCTGGAGGCTGGTGAGGCGTAAGTAGGGCTTGCAGTTTGCCTGTGGGGGGAGGCTGAGAAGGAAGGGAGCCAGGTGGGGGAGGGATGAAAGGGAGTAGGAGGGAAAGAAGAAGAGAGAGAGAGAGAGAGAAAAAAAAAGAAAACCCACGGTAAAGAAGAAGGGGCTGGACTGAGAGGCTTGAATTAGCCAGAAAGGCAGGCGGCAAGTGCCTACGGCCATACTAGTCTGAAAACGCCCGATCTCGTCTGATCTCGGAAGCTAAGCAGACTCAGGCCTGGTTAGTACTTGGATGGGAGACCGCCTGGGAATACCAGGTGCAGTAGGCTTTTGCTGCCAGCAGAGGCTGCTCACGTCACCACTCTCCACATTCACTCTGCCACACAACGGAGGCGCAATCTTTTTGCTGCTGCTGCTGCTGCTGCTGCTGCTGCTGTCCGCGTGGTCCGCGTGCCCCGGCTCGTTTGCGGGCAGGGAGAAGGTAGCCAGGCCGGTCGGCCAGCACATTCAGCTACCCCGGCGTTGCTGGGCCATTCGAGTGGAGCCTGCTCGGGAAGCTGGGCTCGGCGGCCTGTGATCGGCGCGGACGCATGCACGTCGGGCCGCCCTTGTGCCTCGGGGCGAGCTTTCCCTAAGTTGAAGGCAGGGCAGAGTAGAGAGGGAAGAAGCTCTGTGCCCGCTGGTAAAAGGATCAAGAGCGAGAGGGCCCCACAGATTGAAAGTGAGTTGCCAAAGAAGCAAATGCGAGGTGAGAAAAAGCTTGTGGACGCAACGGGCGGTTGAGGTGCGGAAGGCCGTGACTGCCTGCAAGCGTGGCGGAGGCAGGTAGAATCGAGGCATTCGAGAGGGCGTCGGATGATTATTTGGATAGAAAGAAGGTGCAGGGGTACGGGGACAAAGGCACAAGAGGCGGATGGTAGCGCGTGCCTGACGCTTCCCCCAGTGCGGAGAGGACGAATGTTGAACGGGAGCAAGGGTGCAGGCTGGAGGCTGGTGAGGCGTAAGTAGGGCTTGCAGTTTGCCTGTGGGGGGAGGCTGAGAAGGAAGGGAGCCAGGTGGGGGAGGGATGAAAGGGAGTAGGAGGGAAAGAAGAAGAGAGAGAGAGAGAGAGAAAAAAAAAGAAAACCCGCGGTAAAGAAGAAGGGGCTGGACTGAGAGGCTTGAATTAGCCAGAAAGGCAGGCGGCAAGTGCCTACGGCCATACTAGTCTGAAAACGCCCGATCTCGTCTGATCTCGGAAGCTAAGCAGACTCAGGCCTGGTTAGTACTTGGATGGGAGACCGCCTGGGAATACCAGGTGCAGTAGGCTTTTGCTGCCAGCAGAGGCTGCTCACGTCACCACTCTCCACATTCACTCTGCCACACAACGGAGGCGCAATCTTTTTGCTGCTGCTGCTGCTGCTGCTGTCCGCGTGGTCCGCGTGCCCCGGCTCGTTTGCGGGCAGGGAGAAGGTAGCCAGGCCGGTCGGCCAGCACATTCAGCTACCCCGGCGTTGCTGGGCCATTCGAGTGGAGCCTGCTCGGGAAGCTGGGCTCGGCGGCCTGTGATCGGCGCGGACGCATGCACGTCGGGCCGCCCTTGTGCCTCGGGGCGAGCTTTCCCTAAGTTGAAGGCAGGGCAGAGTAGAGAGGGAAGAAGCTCTGTGCCCGCTGGTAAAAGGATCAAGAGCGAGAGGGCCCCACAGATTGAAAGTGAGTTGCCAAAGAAGCAAATGCGAGGTGAGAAAAAGCTTGTGGACGCAACGGGCGGTTGAGGTGCGGAAGGCCGTGACTGCCTGCAAGCGTGGCGGAGGCAGGTAGAATCGAGGCATTCGAGAGGGCGTCGGATGATTATTTGGATAGAAAGAAGGTGCAGGGGTACGGGGACAAAGGCACAAGAGGCGGATGGTAGCGCGTGCCTGACGCTTCCCCCAGTGCGGAGAGGACGAATGTTGAACGGGAGCAAGGGTGCAGGCTGGAGGCTGGTGAGGCGTAAGTAGGGCTTGCAGTTTGCCTGTGGGGGGAGGCTGAGAAGGAAGGGAGCCAGGTGGGGGAGGGATGAAAGGGAGTAGGAGGGAAAGAAGAAGAGAGAGAGAGAGAGAGAAAAAAAAAGAAAACCCGCGGTAAAGAAGAAGGGGCTGGACTGAGAGGCTTGAATTAGCCAGAAAGGCAGGCGGCAAGTGCCTACGGCCATACTAGTCTGAAAACGCCCGATCTCGTCTGATCTCGGAAGCTAAGCAGACTCAGGCCTGGTTAGTACTTGGATGGGAGACCGCCTGGGAATACCAGGTGCAGTAGGCTTTTGCTGCCAGCAGAGGCTGCTCACGTCACCACTCTCCACATTCACTCTGCCACACAACGGAGGCGCAATCTTTTTGCTGCTGCTGCTGCTGCTGCTGCTGTCCGCGTGGTCCGCGTGCCCCGGCTCGTTTGCGGGCAGGGAGAAGGTAGCCAGGCCGGTCGGCCAGCACATTCAGCTACCCCGGCGTTGCTGGGCCATTCGAGTGGAGCCTGCTCGGGAAGCTGGGCTCGGCGGCCTGTGATCGGCGCGGACGCATGCACGTCGGGCCGCCCTTGTGCCTCGGGGCGAGCTTTCCCTAAGTTGAAGGCAGGGCAGAGTAGAGAGGGAAGAAGCTCTGTGCCCGCTGGTAAAAGGATCAAGAGCGAGAGGGCCCCACAGATTGAAAGTGAGTTGCCAAAGAAGCAAATGCGAGGTGAGAAAAAGCTTGTGGACGCAACGGGCGGTTGAGGTGCGGAAGGCCGTGACTGCCTGCAAGCGTGGCGGAGGCAGGTAGAATCGAGGCATTCGAGAGGGCGTCGGATGATTATTTGGATAGAAAGAAGGTGCAGGGGTACGGGGACAAAGGCACAAGAGGCGGATGGTAGCGCGTGCCTGACGCTTCCCCCAGTGCGGAGAGGACGAATGTTGAACGGGAGCAAGGGTGCAGGCTGGAGGCTGGTGAGGCGTAAGTAGGGCTTGCAGTTTGCCTGTGGGGGGAGGCTGAGAAGGAAGGGAGCCAGGTGGGGGAGGGATGAAAGGGAGTAGGAGGGAAAGAAGAAGAGAGAGAGAGAGAGAGAAAAAAAAAGAAAACCCACGGTAAAGAAGAAGGGGCTGGACTGAGAGGCTTGAATTAGCCAGAAAGGCAGGCGGCAAGTGCCTACGGCCATACTAGTCTGAAAACGCCCGATCTCGTCTGATCTCGGAAGCTAAGCAGACTCAGGCCTGGTTAGTACTTGGATGGGAGACCGCCTGGGAATACCAGGTGCAGTAGGCTTTTGCTGCCAGCAGAGGCTGCTCACGTCACCACTCTCCACATTCACTCTGCCACACAACGGAGGCGCAATCTTTTTGCTGCTGCTGCTGCTGCTGCTGCTGCTGCTGTCCGCGTGGTCCGCGTGCCCCGGCTCGTTTGCGGGCAGGGAGAAGGTAGCCAGGCCGGTCGGCCAGCACATTCAGCTACCCCGGCGTTGCTGGGCCATTCGAGTGGAGCCTGCTCGGGAAGCTGGGCTCGGCGGCCTGTGATCGGCGCGGACGCATGCACGTCGGGCCGCCCTTGTGCCTCGGGGCGAGCTTTCCCTAAGTTGAAGGCAGGGCAGAGTAGAGAGGGAAGAAGCTCTGTGCCCGCTGGTAAAAGGATCAAGAGCGAGAGGGCCCCACAGATTGAAAGTGAGTTGCCAAAGAAGCAAATGCGAGGTGAGAAAAAGCTTGTGGACGCAACGGGCGGTTGAGGTGCGGAAGGCCGTGACTGCCTGCAAGCGTGGCGGAGGCAGGTAGAATCGAGGCATTCGAGAGGGCGTCGGATGATTATTTGGATAGAAAGAAGGTGCAGGGGTACGGGGACAAAGGCACAAGAGGCGGATGGTAGCGCGTGCCTGACGCTTCCCCCAGTGCGGAGAGGACGAATGTTGAACGGGAGCAAGGGTGCAGGCTGGAGGCTGGTGAGGCGTAAGTAGGGCTTGCAGTTTGCCTGTGGGGGGAGGCTGAGAAGGAAGGGAGCCAGGTGGGGGAGGGATGAAAGGGAGTAGGAGGGAAAGAAGAAGAGAGAGAGAGAGAGAGAAAAAAAAAGAAAACCCGCGGTAAAGAAGAAGGGGCTGGACTGAGAGGCTTGAATTAGCCAGAAAGGCAGGCGGCAAGTGCCTACGGCCATACTAGTCTGAAAACGCCCGATCTCGTCTGATCTCGGAAGCTAAGCAGACTCAGGCCTGGTTAGTACTTGGATGGGAGACCGCCTGGGAATACCAGGTGCAGTAGGCTTTTGCTGCCAGCAGAGGCTGCTCACGTCACCACTCTCCACATTCACTCTGCCACACAACGGAGGCGCAATCTTTTTGCTGCTGCTGCTGCTGCTGCTGCTGCTGCTGTCCGCGTGGTCCGCGTGCCCCGGCTCGTTTGCGGGCAGGGAGAAGGTAGCCAGGCCGGTCGGCCAGCACATTCAGCTACCCCGGCGTTGCTGGGCCATTCGAGTGGAGCCTGCTCGGGAAGCTGGGCTCGGCGGCCTGTGATCGGCGCGGACGCATGCACGTCGGGCCGCCCTTGTGCCTCGGGGCGAGCTTTCCCTAAGTTGAAGGCAGGGCAGAGTAGAGAGGGAAGAAGCTCTGTGCCCGCTGGTAAAAGGATCAAGAGCGAGAGGGCCCCACAGATTGAAAGTGAGTTGCCAAAGAAGCAAATGCGAGGTGAGAAAAAGCTTGTGGACGCAACGGGCGGTTGAGGTGCGGAAGGCCGTGACTGCCTGCAAGCGTGGCGGAGGCAGGTAGAATCGAGGCATTCGAGAGGGCGTCGGATGATTATTTGGATAGAAAGAAGGTGCAGGGGTACGGGGACAAAGGCACAAGAGGCGGATGGTAGCGCGTGCCTGACGCTTCCCCCAGTGCGGAGAGGACGAATGTTGAACGGGAGCAAGGGTGCAGGCTGGAGGCTGGTGAGGCGTAAGTAGGGCTTGCAGTTTGCCTGTGGGGGGAGGCTGAGAAGGAAGGGAGCCAGGTGGGGGAGGGATGAAAGGGAGTAGGAGGGAAAGAAGAAGAGAGAGAGAGAGAGAGAAAAAAAAAGAAAACCCACGGTAAAGAAGAAGGGGCTGGACTGAGAGGCTTGAATTAGTCAGAAAGGCAGGCGGCAAGTGCCTACGGCCATACTAGTCTGAAAACGCCCGATCTCGTCTGATCTCGGAAGCTAAGCAGACTCAGGCCTGGTGAGTACTTGGATGGGAGACCGCCTGGGAATACCAGGTGCAGTAGGCTTTTGCTGCCAGCAGAGGCTGCTCACGTCACCACTCTCCACATTCACTCTGCCACACAACGGAGGCGCAATCTTTTTGCTGCTGCTGCTGCTGCTGCTGCTGCTGTCCGCGTGGTCCGCGTGCCCCGGCTCGTTTGCGGGCAGGGAGAAGGTAGCCAGGCCGGTCGGCCAGCACATTCAGCTACCCCGGCGTTGCTGGGCCATTCGAGTGGAGCCTGCTCGGGAAGCTGGGCTCGGCGGCCTGTGATCGGCGCGGACGCATGCACGTCGGGCCGCCCTTGTGCCTCGGGGCGAGCTTTCCCTAAGTTGAAGGCAGGGCAGAGTAGAGAGGGAAGAAGCTCTGTGCCCGCTGGTAAAAGGATCAAGAGCGAGAGGGCCCCACAGATTGAAAGTGAGTTGCCAAAGAAGCAAATGCGAGGTGAGAAAAAGCTTGTGGACGCAACGGGCGGTTGAGGTGCGGAAGGCCGTGACTGCCTGCAAGCGTGGCGGAGGCAGGTAGAATCGAGGCATTCGAGAGGGCGTCGGATGATTATTTGGATAGAAAGAAGGTGCAGGGGTACGGGGACAAAGGCACAAGAGGCGGATGGTAGCGCGTGCCTGACGCTTCCCCCAGTGCGGAGAGGACGAATGTTGAACGGGAGCAAGGGTGCAGGCTGGAGGCTGGTGAGGCGTAAGTAGGGCTTGCAGTTTGCCTGTGGGGGGAGGCTGAGAAGGAAGGGAGCCAGGTGGGGGAGGGATGAAAGGGAGTAGGAGGGAAAGAAGAAGAGAGAGAGAGAGAGAGAAAAAAAAAGAAAACCCACGGTAAAGAAGAAGGGGCTGGACTGAGAGGCTTGAATTAGTCAGAAAGGCAGGCGGCAAGTGCCTACGGCCATACTAGTCTGAAAACGCCCGATCTCGTCTGATCTCGGAAGCTAAGCAGACTCAGGCCTGGTGAGTACTTGGATGGGAGACCGCCTGGGAATACCAGGTGCAGTAGGCTTTTGCTGCCAGCAGAGGCTGCTCACGTCACCACTCTCCACATTCACTCTGCCACACAACGGAGGCGCAATCTTTTTGCTGCTGCTGCTGCTGCTGCTGCTGCTGTCCGCGTGGTCCGCGTGCCCCGGCTCGTTTGCGGGCAGGGAGAAGGTAGCCAGGCCGGTCGGCCAGCACATTCAGCTACCCCGGCGTTGCTGGGCCATTCGAGTGGAGCCTGCTCGGGAAGCTGGGCTCGGCGGCCTGTGATCGGCGCGGACGCATGCACGTCGGGCCGCCCTTGTGCCTCGGGGCGAGCTTTCCCTAAGTTGAAGGCAGGGCAGAGTAGAGAGGGAAGAAGCTCTGTGCCCGCTGGTAAAAGGATCAAGAGCGAGAGGGCCCCACAGATTGAAAGTGAGTTGCCAAAGAAGCAAATGCGAGGTGAGAAAAAGCTTGTGGACGCAACGGGCGGTTGAGGTGCGGAAGGCCGTGACTGCCTGCAAGCGTGGCGGAGGCAGGTAGAATCGAGGCATTCGAGAGGGCGTCGGATGATTATTTGGATAGAAAGAAGGTGCAGGGGTACGGGGACAAAGGCACAAGAGGCGGATGGTAGCGCGTGCCTGACGCTTCCCCCAGTGCGGAGAGGACGAATGTTGAACGGGAGCAAGGGTGCAGGCTGGAGGCTGGTGAGGCGTAAGTAGGGCTTGCAGTTTGCCTGTGGGGGGAGGCTGAGAAGGAAGGGAGCCAGGTGGGGGAGGGATGAAAGGGAGTAGGAGGGAAAGAAGAAGAGAGAGAGAGAGAGAGAAAAAAAAAGAAAACCCGCGGTAAAGAAGAAGGGGCTGGACTGAGAGGCTTGAATTAGCCAGAAAGGCAGGCGGCAAGTGCCTACGGCCATACTAGTCTGAAAACGCCCGATCTCGTCTGATCTCGGAAGCTAAGCAGACTCAGGCCTGGTTAGTACTTGGATGGGAGACCGCCTGGGAATACCAGGTGCAGTAGGCTTTTGCTGCCAGCAGAGGCTGCTCACGTCACCACTCTCCACATTCACTCTGCCACACAACGGAGGCGCAATCTTTTTGCTGCTGCTGCTGCTGCTGCTGCTGCTGTCCGCGTGGTCCGCATGCCCCGGCTCGTTTGCGGGCAGGGAGAAGGTAGCCAGGCCGGTCGGCCAGCACATTCAGCTACCCCGGCGTTGCTGGGCCATTCGAGTGGAGCCTGCTCGGGAAGCTGGGCTCGGCGGCCTGTGATCGGCGCGGACGCATGCACGTCGGGCCGCCCTTGTGCCTCGGGGCGAGCTTTCCCTAAGTTGAAGGCAGGGCAGAGTAGAGAGGGAAGAAGCTCTGTGCCCGCTGGTAAAAGGATCAAGAGCGAGAGGGCCCCACAGATTGAAAGTGAGTTGCCAAAGAAGCAAATGCGAGGTGAGAAAAAGCTTGTGGACGCAACGGGCGGTTGAGGTGCGGAAGGCCGTGACTGCCTGCAAGCGTGGCGGAGGCAGGTAGAATCGAGGCATTCGAGAGGGCGTCGGATGATTATTTGGATAGAAAGAAGGTGCAGGGGTACGGGGACAAAGGCACAAGAGGCGGATGGTAGCGCGTGCCTGACGCTTCCCCCAGTGCGGAGAGGACGAATGTTGAACGGGAGCAAGGGTGCAGGCTGGAGGCTGGTGAGGCGTAAGTAGGGCTTGCAGTTTGCCTGTGGGGGGAGGCTGAGAAGGAAGGGAGCCAGGTGGGGGAGGGATGAAAGGGAGTAGGAGGGAAAGAAGAAGAGAGAGAGAGAGAGAGAAAAAAAAAGAAAACCCGCGGTAAAGAAGAAGGGGCTGGACTGAGAGGCTTGAATTAGCCAGAAAGGCAGGCGGCAAGTGCCTACGGCCATACTAGTCTGAAAACGCCCGATCTCGTCTGATCTCGGAAGCTAAGCAGACTCAGGCCTGGTTAGTACTTGGATGGGAGACCGCCTGGGAATACCAGGTGCAGTAGGCTTTTGCTGCCAGCAGAGGCTGCTCACGTCACCACTCTCCACATTCACTCTGCCACACAACGGAGGCGCAATCTTTTTGCTGCTGCTGCTGCTGCTGCTGCTGCTGCTGTCCGCGTGGTCCGCGTGCCCCGGCTCGTTTGCGGGCAGGGAGAAGGTAGCCAGGCCGGTCGGCCAGCACATTCAGCTACCCCGGCGTTGCTGGGCCATTCGAGTGGAGCCTGCTCGGGAAGCTGGGCTCGGCGGCCTGTGATCGGCGCGGACGCATGCACGTCGGGCCGCCCTTGTGCCTCGGGGCGAGCTTTCCCTAAGTTGAAGGCAGGGCAGAGTAGAGAGGGAAGAAGCTCTGTGCCCGCTGGTAAAAGGATCAAGAGCGAGAGGGCCCCACAGATTGAAAGTGAGTTGCCAAAGAAGCAAATGCGAGGTGAGAAAAAGCTTGTGGACGCAACGGGCGGTTGAGGTGCGGAAGGCCGTGACTGCCTGCAAGCGTGGCGGAGGCAGGTAGAATCGAGGCATTCGAGAGGGCGTCGGATGATTATTTGGATAGAAAGAAGGTGCAGGGGTACGGGGACAAAGGCACAAGAGGCGGATGGTAGCGCGTGCCTGACGCTTCCCCCAGTGCGGAGAGGACGAATGTTGAACGGGAGCAAGGGTGCAGGCTGGAGGCTGGTGAGGCGTAAGTAGGGCTTGCAGTTTGCCTGTGGGGGGAGGCTGAGAAGGAAGGGAGCCAGGTGGGGGAGGGATGAAAGGGAGTAGGAGGGAAAGAAGAAGAGAGAGAGAGAGAGAGAAAAAAAAAGAAAACCCACGGTAAAGAAGAAGGGGCTGGACTGAGAGGCTTGAATTAGCCAGAAAGGCAGGCGGCAAGTGCCTACGGCCATACTAGTCTGAAAACGCCCGATCTCGTCTGATCTCGGAAGCTAAGCAGACTCAGGCCTGGTGAGTACTTGGATGGGAGACCGCCTGGGAATACCAGGTGCAGTAGGCTTTTGCTGCCAGCAGAGGCTGCTCACGTCACCACTCTCCACATTCACTCTGCCACACAACGGAGGCGCAATCTTTTTGCTGCTGCTGCTGCTGCTGCTGCTGCTGTCCGCGTGGTCCGCGTGCCCCGGCTCGTTTGCGGGCAGGGAGAAGGTAGCCAGGCCGGTCGGCCAGCACATTCAGCTACCCCGGCGTTGCTGGGCCATTCGAGTGGAGCCTGCTCGGGAAGCTGGGCTCGGCGGCCTGTGATCGGCGCGGACGCATGCACGTCGGGCCGCCCTTGTGCCTCGGGGCGAGCTTTCCCTAAGTTGAAGGCAGGGCAGAGTAGAGAGGGAAGAAGCTCTGTGCCCGCTGGTAAAAGGATCAAGAGCGAGAGGGCCCCACAGATTGAAAGTGAGTTGCCAAAGAAGCAAATGCGAGGTGAGAAAAAGCTTGTGGACGCAACGGGCGGTTGAGGTGCGGAAGGCCGTGACTGCCTGCAAGCGTGGCGGAGGCAGGTAGAATCGAGGCATTCGAGAGGGCGTCGGATGATTATTTGGATAGAAAGAAGGTGCAGGGGTACGGGGACAAAGGCACAAGAGGCGGATGGTAGCGCGTGCCTGACGCTTCCCCCAGTGCGGAGAGGACGAATGTTGAACGGGAGCAAGGGTGCAGGCTGGAGGCTGGTGAGGCGTAAGTAGGGCTTGCAGTTTGCCTGTGGGGGGAGGCTGAGAAGGAAGGGAGCCAGGTGGGGGAGGGATGAAAGGGAGTAGGAGGGAAAGAAGAAGAGAGAGAGAGAGAGAGAAAAAAAAAGAAAACCCACGGTAAAGAAGAAGGGGCTGGACTGAGAGGCTTGAATTAGCCAGAAAGGCAGGCGGCAAGTGCCTACGGCCATACTAGTCTGAAAACGCCCGATCTCGTCTGATCTCGGAAGCTAAGCAGACTCAGGCCTGGTGAGTACTTGGATGGGAGACCGCCTGGGAATACCAGGTGCAGTAGGCTTTTGCTGCCAGCAGAGGCTGCTCACGTCACCACTCTCCACATTCACTCTGCCACACAACGGAGGCGCAATCTTTTTGCTGCTGCTGCTGCTGCTGCTGCTGCTGTCCGCGTGGTCCGCGTGCCCCGGCTCGTTTGCGGGCAGGGAGAAGGTAGCCAGGCCGGTCGGCCAGCACATTCAGCTACCCCGGCGTTGCTGGGCCATTCGAGTGGAGCCTGCTCGGGAAGCTGGGCTCGGCGGCCTGTGATCGGCGCGGACGCATGCACGTCGGGCCGCCCTTGTGCCTCGGGGCGAGCTTTCCCTAAGTTGAAGGCAGGGCAGAGTAGAGAGGGAAGAAGCTCTGTGCCCGCTGGTAAAAGGATCAAGAGCGAGAGGGCCCCACAGATTGAAAGTGAGTTGCCAAAGAAGCAAATGCGAGGTGAGAAAAAGCTTGTGGACGCAACGGGCGGTTGAGGTGCGGAAGGCCGTGACTGCCTGCAAGCGTGGCGGAGGCAGGTAGAATCGAGGCATTCGAGAGGGCGTCGGATGATTATTTGGATAGAAAGAAGGTGCAGGGGTACGGGGACAAAGGCACAAGAGGCGGATGGTAGCGCGTGCCTGACGCTTCCCCCAGTGCGGAGAGGACGAATGTTGAACGGGAGCAAGGGTGCAGGCTGGAGGCTGGTGAGGCGTAAGTAGGGCTTGCAGTTTGCCTGTGGGGGGAGGCTGAGAAGGAAGGGAGCCAGGTGGGGGAGGGATGAAAGGGAGTAGGAGGGAAAGAAGAAGAGAGAGAGAGAGAGAGAAAAAAAAAGAAAACCCGCGGTAAAGAAGAAGGGGCTGGACTGAGAGGCTTGAATTAGCCAGAAAGGCAGGCGGCAAGTGCCTACGGCCATACTAGTCTGAAAACGCCCGATCTCGTCTGATCTCGGAAGCTAAGCAGACTCAGGCCTGGTTAGTACTTGGATGGGAGACCGCCTGGGAATACCAGGTGCAGTAGGCTTTTGCTGCCAGCAGAGGCTGCTCACGTCACCACTCTCCACATTCACTCTGCCACACAACGGAGGCGCAATCTTTTTGCTGCTGCTGCTGCTGCTGCTGCTGCTGCTGTCCGCGTGGTCCGCGTGCCCCGGCTCGTTTGCGGGCAGGGAGAAGGTAGCCAGGCCGGTCGGCCAGCACATTCAGCTACCCCGGCGTTGCTGGGCCATTCGAGTGGAGCCTGCTCGGGAAGCTGGGCTCGGCGGCCTGTGATCGGCGCGGACGCATGCACGTCGGGCCGCCCTTGTGCCTCGGGGCGAGCTTTCCCTAAGTTGAAGGCAGGGCAGAGTAGAGAGGGAAGAAGCTCTGTGCCCGCTGGTAAAAGGATCAAGAGCGAGAGGGCCCCACAGATTGAAAGTGAGTTGCCAAAGAAGCAAATGCGAGGTGAGAAAAAGCTTGTGGACGCAACGGGCGGTTGAGGTGCGGAAGGCCGTGACTGCCTGCAAGCGTGGCGGAGGCAGGTAGAATCGAGGCATTCGAGAGGGCGTCGGATGATTATTTGGATAGAAAGAAGGTGCAGGGGTACGGGGACAAAGGCACAAGAGGCGGATGGTAGCGCGTGCCTGACGCTTCCCCCAGTGCGGAGAGGACGAATGTTGAACGGGAGCAAGGGTGCAGGCTGGAGGCTGGTGAGGCGTAAGTAGGGCTTGCAGTTTGCCTGTGGGG
Source organism: Cetorhinus maximus (assembly GCF_964194155.1). Lineage (NCBI taxonomy): Eukaryota > Metazoa > Chordata > Chondrichthyes > Lamniformes > Cetorhinidae > Cetorhinus > Cetorhinus maximus. Next base: position 30,619 of record NW_027598177.1, read on the forward strand.
GGAGGCTGAGAAGGAAGGGAGCCAGGTGGGGGAGGGATGAAAGGGAGTAGGAGGGAAAGAAGAAGAGAGAGAGAGAGAGAGAAAAAAAAAGAAAACCCGCGGTAAAGAAGAAGGGGCTGGACTGAGAGGCTTGAATTAGCCAGAAAGGCAGGCGGCAAGTGCCTACGGCCATACTAGTCTGAAAACGCCCGATCTCGTCTGATCTCGGAAGCTAAGCAGACTCAGGCCTGGTTAGTACTTGGATGGGAGACCGCCTGGGAATACCAGGTGCAGTAGGCTTTTGCTGCCAGCAGAGGCTGCTCACGTCACCACTCTCCACATTCACTCTGCCACACAACGGAGGCGCAATCTTTTTGCTGCTGCTGCTGCTGCTGCTGCTGCTGCTGTCCGCGTGGTCCGCGTGCCCCGGCTCGTTTGCGGGCAGGGAGAAGGTAGCCAGGCCGGTCGGCCAGCACATTCAGCTACCCCGGCGTTGCTGGGCCATTCGAGTGGAGCCTGCTCGGGAAGCTGGGCTCGGCGGCCTGTGATCGGCGCGGACGCATGCACGTCGGGCCGCCCTTGTGCCTCGGGGCGAGCTTTCCCTAAGTTGAAGGCAGGGCAGAGTAGAGAGGGAAGAAGCTCTGTGCCCGCTGGTAAAAGGATCAAGAGCGAGAGGGCCCCACAGATTGAAAGTGAGTTGCCAAAGAAGCAAATGCGAGGTGAGAAAAAGCTTGTGGACGCAACGGGCGGTTGAGGTGCGGAAGGCCGTGACTGCCTGCAAGCGTGGCGGAGGCAGGTAGAATCGAGGCATTCGAGAGGGCGTCGGATGATTATTTGGATAGAAAGAAGGTGCAGGGGTACGGGGACAAAGGCACAAGAGGCGGATGGTAGCGCGTGCCTGACGCTTCCCCCAGTGCGGAGAGGACGAATGTTGAACGGGAGCAAGGGTGCAGGCTGGAGGCTGGTGAGGCGTAAGTAGGGCTTGCAGTTTGCCTGTGGGGGGAGGCTGAGAAGGAAGGGAGCCAGGTGGGGGAGGGATGAAAGGGAGTAGGAGGGAAAGAAGAAGAGAGAGAGAGAGAGAGAAAAAAAAAGAAAACCCGCGGTAAAGAAGAAGGGGCTGGACTGAGAGGCTTGAATTAGCCAGAAAGGCAGGCGGCAAGTGCCTACGGCCATACTAGTCTGAAAACGCCCGATCTCGTCTGATCTCGGAAGCTAAGCAGACTCAGGCCTGGTTAGTACTTGGATGGGAGACCGCCTGGGAATACCAGGTGCAGTAGGCTTTTGCTGCCAGCAGAGGCTGCTCACGTCACCACTCTCCACATTCACTCTGCCACACAACGGAGGCGCAATCTTTTTGCTGCTGCTGCTGCTGCTGCTGCTGCTGCTGTCCGCGTGGTCCGCGTGCCCCGGCTCGTTTGCGGGCAGGGAGAAGGTAGCCAGGCCGGTCGGCCAGCACATTCAGCTACCCCGGCGTTGCTGGGCCATTCGAGTGGAGCCTGCTCGGGAAGCTGGGCTCGGCGGCCTGTGATCGGCGCGGACGCATGCACGTCGGGCCGCCCTTGTGCCTCGGGGCGAGCTTTCCCTAAGTTGAAGGCAGGGCAGAGTAGAGAGGGAAGAAGCTCTGTGCCCGCTGGTAAAAGGATCAAGAGCGAGAGGGCCCCACAGATTGAAAGTGAGTTGCCAAAGAAGCAAATGCGAGGTGAGAAAAAGCTTGTGGACGCAACGGGCGGTTGAGGTGCGGAAGGCCGTGACTGCCTGCAAGCGTGGCGGAGGCAGGTAGAATCGAGGCATTCGAGAGGGCGTCGGATGATTATTTGGATAGAAAGAAGGTGCAGGGGTACGGGGACAAAGGCACAAGAGGCGGATGGTAGCGCGTGCCTGACGCTTCCCCCAGTGCGGAGAGGACGAATGTTGAACGGGAGCAAGGGTGCAGGCTGGAGGCTGGTGAGGCGTAAGTAGGGCTTGCAGTTTGCCTGTGGGGGGAGGCTGAGAAGGAAGGGAGCCAGGTGGGGGAGGGATGAAAGGGAGTAGGAGGGAAAGAAGAAGAGAGAGAGAGAGAGAGAAAAAAAAAGAAAACCCGCGGTAAAGAAGAAGGGGCTGGACTGAGAGGCTTGAATTAGCCAGAAAGGCAGGCGGCAAGTGCCTACGGCCATACTAGTCTGAAAACGCCCGATCTCGTCTGATCTCGGAAGCTAAGCAGACTCAGGCCTGGTTAGTACTTGGATGGGAGACCGCCTGGGAATACCAGGTGCAGTAGGCTTTTGCTGCCAGCAGAGGCTGCTCACGTCACCACTCTCCACATTCACTCTGCCACACAACGGAGGCGCAATCTTTTTGCTGCTGCTGCTGCTGCTGCTGCTGCTGCTGTCCGCGTGGTCCGCGTGCCCCGGCTCGTTTGCGGGCAGGGAGAAGGTAGCCAGGCCGGTCGGCCAGCACATTCAGCTACCCCGGCGTTGCTGGGCCATTCGAGTGGAGCCTGCTCGGGAAGCTGGGCTCGGCGGCCTGTGATCGGCGCGGACGCATGCACGTCGGGCCGCCCTTGTGCCTCGGGGCGAGCTTTCCCTAAGTTGAAGGCAGGGCAGAGTAGAGAGGGAAGAAGCTCTGTGCCCGCTGGTAAAAGGATCAAGAGCGAGAGGGCCCCACAGATTGAAAGTGAGTTGCCAAAGAAGCAAATGCGAGGTGAGAAAAAGCTTGTGGACGCAACGGGCGGTTGAGGTGCGGAAGGCCGTGACTGCCTGCAAGCGTGGCGGAGGCAGGTAGAATCGAGGCATTCGAGAGGGCGTCGGATGATTATTTGGATAGAAAGAAGGTGCAGGGGTACGGGGACAAAGGCACAAGAGGCGGATGGTAGCGCGTGCCTGACGCTTCCCCCAGTGCGGAGAGGACGAATGTTGAACGGGAGCAAGGGTGCAGGCTGGAGGCTGGTGAGGCGTAAGTAGGGCTTGCAGTTTGCCTGTGGGGGGAGGCTGAGAAGGAAGGGAGCCAGGTGGGGGAGGGATGAAAGGGAGTAGGAGGGAAAGAAGAAGAGAGAGAGAGAGAGAGAAAAAAAAAGAAAACCCACGGTAAAGAAGAAGGGGCTGGACTGAGAGGCTTGAATTAGTCAGAAAGGCAGGCGGCAAGTGCCTACGGCCATACTAGTCTGAAAACGCCCGATCTCGTCTGATCTCGGAAGCTAAGCAGACTCAGGCCTGGTGAGTACTTGGATGGGAGACCGCCTGGGAATACCAGGTGCAGTAGGCTTTTGCTGCCAGCAGAGGCTGCTCACGTCACCACTCTCCACATTCACTCTGCCACACAACGGAGGCGCAATCTTTTTGCTGCTGCTGCTGCTGCTGCTGCTGCTGTCCGCGTGGTCCGCGTGCCCCGGCTCGTTTGCGGGCAGGGAGAAGGTAGCCAGGCCGGTCGGCCAGCACATTCAGCTACCCCGGCGTTGCTGGGCCATTCGAGTGGAGCCTGCTCGGGAAGCTGGGCTCGGCGGCCTGTGATCGGCGCGGACGCATGCACGTCGGGCCGCCCTTGTGCCTCGGGGCGAGCTTTCCCTAAGTTGAAGGCAGGGCAGAGTAGAGAGGGAAGAAGCTCTGTGCCCGCTGGTAAAAGGATCAAGAGCGAGAGGGCCCCACAGATTGAAAGTGAGTTGCCAAAGAAGCAAATGCGAGGTGAGAAAAAGCTTGTGGACGCAACGGGCGGTTGAGGTGCGGAAGGCCGTGACTGCCTGCAAGCGTGGCGGAGGCAGGTAGAATCGAGGCATTCGAGAGGGCGTCGGATGATTATTTGGATAGAAAGAAGGTGCAGGGGTACGGGGACAAAGGCACAAGAGGCGGATGGTAGCGCGTGCCTGACGCTTCCCCCAGTGCGGAGAGGACGAATGTTGAACGGGAGCAAGGGTGCAGGCTGGAGGCTGGTGAGGCGTAAGTAGGGCTTGCAGTTTGCCTGTGGGGGGAGGCTGAGAAGGAAGGGAGCCAGGTGGGGGAGGGATGAAAGGGAGTAGGAGGGAAAGAAGAAGAGAGAGAGAGAGAGAGAAAAAAAAAGAAAACCCACGGTAAAGAAGAAGGGGCTGGACTGAGAGGCTTGAATTAGCCAGAAAGGCAGGCGGCAAGTGCCTACGGCCATACTAGTCTGAAAACGCCCGATCTCGTCTGATCTCGGAAGCTAAGCAGACTCAGGCCTGGTGAGTACTTGGATGGGAGACCGCCTGGGAATACCAGGTGCAGTAGGCTTTTGCTGCCAGCAGAGGCTGCTCACGTCACCACTCTCCACATTCACTCTGCCACACAACGGAGGCGCAATCTTTTTGCTGCTGCTGCTGCTGCTGCTGCTGCTGTCCGCGTGGTCCGCGTGCCCCGGCTCGTTTGCGGGCAGGGAGAAGGTAGCCAGGCCGGTCGGCCAGCACATTCAGCTACCCCGGCGTTGCTGGGCCATTCGAGTGGAGCCTGCTCGGGAAGCTGGGCTCGGCGGCCTGTGATCGGCGCGGACGCATGCACGTCGGGCCGCCCTTGTGCCTCGGGGCGAGCTTTCCCTAAGTTGAAGGCAGGGCAGAGTAGAGAGGGAAGAAGCTCTGTGCCCGCTGGTAAAAGGATCAAGAGCGAGAGGGCCCCACAGATTGAAAGTGAGTTGCCAAAGAAGCAAATGCGAGGTGAGAAAAAGCTTGTGGACGCAACGGGCGGTTGAGGTGCGGAAGGCCGTGACTGCCTGCAAGCGTGGCGGAGGCAGGTAGAATCGAGGCATTCGAGAGGGCGTCGGATGATTATTTGGATAGAAAGAAGGTGCAGGGGTACGGGGACAAAGGCACAAGAGGCGGATGGTAGCGCGTGCCTGACGCTTCCCCCAGTGCGGAGAGGACGAATGTTGAACGGGAGCAAGGGTGCAGGCTGGAGGCTGGTGAGGCGTAAGTAGGGCTTGCAGTTTGCCTGTGGGGGGAGGCTGAGAAGGAAGGGAGCCAGGTGGGGGAGGGATGAAAGGGAGTAGGAGGGAAAGAAGAAGAGAGAGAGAGAGAGAGAAAAAAAAAGAAAACCCGCGGTAAAGAAGAAGGGGCTGGACTGAGAGGCTTGAATTAGCCAGAAAGGCAGGCGGCAAGTGCCTACGGCCATACTAGTCTGAAAACGCCCGATCTCGTCTGATCTCGGAAGCTAAGCAGACTCAGGCCTGGTTAGTACTTGGATGGGAGACCGCCTGGGAATACCAGGTGCAGTAGGCTTTTGCTGCCAGCAGAGGCTGCTCACGTCACCACTCTCCACATTCACTCTGCCACACAACGGAGGCGCAATCTTTTTGCTGCTGCTGCTGCTGCTGCTGCTGCTGCTGTCCGCGTGGTCCGCGTGCCCCGGCTCGTTTGCGGGCAGGGAGAAGGTAGCCAGGCCGGTCGGCCAGCACATTCAGCTACCCCGGCGTTGCTGGGCCATTCGAGTGGAGCCTGCTCGGGAAGCTGGGCTCGGCGGCCTGTGATCGGCGCGGACGCATGCACGTCGGGCCGCCCTTGTGCCTCGGGGCGAGCTTTCCCTAAGTTGAAGGCAGGGCAGAGTAGAGAGGGAAGAAGCTCTGTGCCCGCTGGTAAAAGGATCAAGAGCGAGAGGGCCCCACAGATTGAAAGTGAGTTGCCAAAGAAGCAAATGCGAGGTGAGAAAAAGCTTGTGGACGCAACGGGCGGTTGAGGTGCGGAAGGCCGTGACTGCCTGCAAGCGTGGCGGAGGCAGGTAGAATCGAGGCATTCGAGAGGGCGTCGGATGATTATTTGGATAGAAAGAAGGTGCAGGGGTACGGGGACAAAGGCACAAGAGGCGGATGGTAGCGCGTGCCTGACGCTTCCCCCAGTGCGGAGAGGACGAATGTTGAACGGGAGCAAGGGTGCAGGCTGGAGGCTGGTGAGGCGTAAGTAGGGCTTGCAGTTTGCCTGTGGGGGGAGGCTGAGAAGGAAGGGAGCCAGGTGGGGGAGGGATGAAAGGGAGTAGGAGGGAAAGAAGAAGAGAGAGAGAGAGAGAGAAAAAAAAAGAAAACCCACGGTAAAGAAGAAGGGGCTGGACTGAGAGGCTTGAATTAGCCAGAAAGGCAGGCGGCAAGTGCCTACGGCCATACTAGTCTGAAAACGCCCGATCTCGTCTGATCTCGGAAGCTAAGCAGACTCAGGCCTGGTGAGTACTTGGATGGGAGACCGCCTGGGAATACCAGGTGCAGTAGGCTTTTGCTGCCAGCAGAGGCTGCTCACGTCACCACTCTCCACATTCACTCTGCCACACAACGGAGGCGCAATCTTTTTGCTGCTGCTGCTGCTGCTGCTGCTGCTGTCCGCGTGGTCCGCGTGCCCCGGCTCGTTTGCGGGCAGGGAGAAGGTAGCCAGGCCGGTCGGCCAGCACATTCAGCTACCCCGGCGTTGCTGGGCCATTCGAGTGGAGCCTGCTCGGGAAGCTGGGCTCGGCGGCCTGTGATCGGCGCGGACGCATGCACGTCGGGCCGCCCTTGTGCCTCGGGGCGAGCTTTCCCTAAGTTGAAGGCAGGGCAGAGTAGAGAGGGAAGAAGCTCTGTGCCCGCTGGTAAAAGGATCAAGAGCGAGAGGGCCCCACAGATTGAAAGTGAGTTGCCAAAGAAGCAAATGCGAGGTGAGAAAAAGCTTGTGGACGCAACGGGCGGTTGAGGTGCGGAAGGCCGTGACTGCCTGCAAGCGTGGCGGAGGCAGGTAGAATCGAGGCATTCGAGAGGGCGTCGGATGATTATTTGGATAGAAAGAAGGTGCAGGGGTACGGGGACAAAGGCACAAGAGGCGGATGGTAGCGCGTGCCTGACGCTTCCCCCAGTGCGGAGAGGACGAATGTTGAACGGGAGCAAGGGTGCAGGCTGGAGGCTGGTGAGGCGTAAGTAGGGCTTGCAGTTTGCCTGTGGGGGGAGGCTGAGAAGGAAGGGAGCCAGGTGGGGGAGGGATGAAAGGGAGTAGGAGGGAAAGAAGAAGAGAGAGAGAGAGAGAGAAAAAAAAAGAAAACCCGCGGTAAAGAAGAAGGGGCTGGACTGAGAGGCTTGAATTAGCCAGAAAGGCAGGCGGCAAGTGCCTACGGCCATACTAGTCTGAAAACGCCCGATCTCGTCTGATCTCGGAAGCTAAGCAGACTCAGGCCTGGTGAGTACTTGGATGGGAGACCGCCTGGGAATACCAGGTGCAGTAGGCTTTTGCTGCCAGCAGAGGCTGCTCACGTCACCACTCTCCACATTCACTCTGCCACACAACGGAGGCGCAATCTTTTTGCTGCTGCTGCTGCTGCTGCTGCTGCTGCTGTCCGCGTGGTCCGCGTGCCCCGGCTCGTTTGCGGGCAGGGAGAAGGTAGCCAGGCCGGTCGGCCAGCACATTCAGCTACCCCGGCGTTGCTGGGCCATTCGAGTGGAGCCTGCTCGGGAAGCTGGGCTCGGCGGCCTGTGATCGGCGCGGACGCATGCACGTCGGGCCGCCCTTGTGCCTCGGGGCGAGCTTTCCCTAAGTTGAAGGCAGGGCAGAGTAGAGAGGGAAGAAGCTCTGTGCCCGCTGGTAAAAGGATCAAGAGCGAGAGGGCCCCACAGATTGAAAGTGAGTTGCCAAAGAAGCAAATGCGAGGTGAGAAAAAGCTTGTGGACGCAACGGGCGGTTGAGGTGCGGAAGGCCGTGACTGCCTGCAAGCGTGGCGGAGGCAGGTAGAATCGAGGCATTCGAGAGGGCGTCGGATGATTATTTGGATAGAAAGAAGGTGCAGGGGTACGGGGACAAAGGCACAAGAGGCGGATGGTAGCGCGTGCCTGACGCTTCCCCCAGTGCGGAGAGGACGAATGTTGAACGGGAGCAAGGGTGCAGGCTGGAGGCTGGTGAGGCGTAAGTAGGGCTTGCAGTTTGCCTGTGGGGGGAGGCTGAGAAGGAAGGGAGCCAGGTGGGGGAGGGATGAAAGGGAGTAGGAGGGAAAGAAGAAGAGAGAGAGAGAGAGAGAAAAAAAAAGAAAACCCGCGGTAAAGAAGAAGGGGCTGGACTGAGAGGCTTGAATTAGCCAGAAAGGCAGGCGGCAAGTGCCTACGGCCATACTAGTCTGAAAACGCCCGATCTCGTCTGATCTCGGAAGCTAAGCAGACTCAGGCCTGGTTAGTACTTGGATGGGAGACCGCCTGGGAATACCAGGTGCAGTAGGCTTTTGCTGCCAGCAGAGGCTGCTCACGTCACCACTCTCCACATTCACTCTGCCACACAACGGAGGCGCAATCTTTTTGCTGCTGCTGCTGCTGCTGCTGCTGCTGCTGTCCGCGTGGTCCGCGTGCCCCGGCTCGTTTGCGGGCAGGGAGAAGGTAGCCAGGCCGGTCGGCCAGCACATTCAGCTACCCCGGCGTTGCTGGGCCATTCGAGTGGAGCCTGCTCGGGAAGCTGGGCTCGGCGGCCTGTGATCGGCGCGGACGCATGCACGTCGGGCCGCCCTTGTGCCTCGGGGCGAGCTTTCCCTAAGTTGAAGGCAGGGCAGAGTAGAGAGGGAAGAAGCTCTGTGCCCGCTGGTAAAAGGATCAAGAGCGAGAGGGCCCCACAGATTGAAAGTGAGTTGCCAAAGAAGCAAATGCGAGGTGAGAAAAAGCTTGTGGACGCAACGGGCGGTTGAGGTGCGGAAGGCCGTGACTGCCTGCAAGCGTGGCGGAGGCAGGTAGAATCGAGGCATTCGAGAGGGCGTCGGATGATTATTTGGATAGAAAGAAGGTGCAGGGGTACGGGGACAAAGGCACAAGAGGCGGATGGTAGCGCGTGCCTGACGCTTCCCCCAGTGCGGAGAGGACGAATGTTGAACGGGAGCAAGGGTGCAGGCTGGAGGCTGGTGAGGCGTAAGTAGGGCTTGCAGTTTGCCTGTGGGGGGAGGCTGAGAAGGAAGGGAGCCAGGTGGGGGAGGGATGAAAGGGAGTAGGAGGGAAAGAAGAAGAGAGAGAGAGAGAGAGAAAAAAAAAGAAAACCCGCGGTAAAGAAGAAGGGGCTGGACTGAGAGGCTTGAATTAGCCAGAAAGGCAGGCGGCAAGTGCCTACGGCCATACTAGTCTGAAAACGCCCGATCTCGTCTGATCTCGGAAGCTAAGCAGACTCAGGCCTGGTTAGTACTTGGATGGGAGACCGCCTGGGAATACCAGGTGCAGTAGGCTTTTGCTGCCAGCAGAGGCTGCTCACGTCACCACTCTCCACATTCACTCTGCCACACAACGGAGGCGCAATCTTTTTGCTGCTGCTGCTGCTGCTGCTGCTGCTGCTGTCCGCGTGGTCCGCGTGCCCCGGCTCGTTTGCGGGCAGGGAGAAGGTAGCCAGGCCGGTCGGCCAGCACATTCAGCTACCCCGGCGTTGCTGGGCCATTCGAGTGGAGCCTGCTCGGGAAGCTGGGCTCGGCGGCCTGTGATCGGCGCGGACGCATGCACGTCGGGCCGCCCTTGTGCCTCGGGGCGAGCTTTCCCTAAGTTGAAGGCAGGGCAGAGTAGAGAGGGAAGAAGCTCTGTGCCCGCTGGTAAAAGGATCAAGAGCGAGAGGGCCCCACAGATTGAAAGTGAGTTGCCAAAGAAGCAAATGCGAGGTGAGAAAAAGCTTGTGGACGCAACGGGCGGTTGAGGTGCGGAAGGCCGTGACTGCCTGCAAGCGTGGCGGAGGCAGGTAGAATCGAGGCATTCGAGAGGGCGTCGGATGATTATTTGGATAGAAAGAAGGTGCAGGGGTACGGGGACAAAGGCACAAGAGGCGGATGGTAGCGCGTGCCTGACGCTTCCCCCAGTGCGGAGAGGACGAATGTTGAACGGGAGCAAGGGTGCAGGCTGGAGGCTGGTGAGGCGTAAGTAGGGCTTGCAGTTTGCCTGTGGGGGGAGGCTGAGAAGGAAGGGAGCCAGGTGGGGGAGGGATGAAAGGGAGTAGGAGGGAAAGAAGAAGAGAGAGAGAGAGAGAAAAAAAAAGAAAACCCGCGGTAAAGAAGAAGGGGCTGGACTGAGAGGCTTGAATTAGCCAGAAAGGCAGGCGGCAAGTGCCTACGGCCATACTAGTCTGAAAACGCCCGATCTCGTCTGATCTCGGAAGCTAAGCAGACTCAGGCCTGGTTAGTACTTGGATGGGAGACCGCCTGGGAATACCAGGTGCAGTAGGCTTTTGCTGCCAGCAGAGGCTGCTCACGTCACCACTCTCCACATTCACTCTGCCACACAACGGAGGCGCAATCTTTTTGCTGCTGCTGCTGCTGCTGCTGCTGCTGCTGTCCGCGTGGTCCGCGTGCCCCGGCTCGTTTGCGGGCAGGGAGAAGGTAGCCAGGCCGGTCGGCCAGCACATTCAGCTACCCCGGCGTTGCTGGGCCATTCGAGTGGAGCCTGCTCGGGAAGCTGGGCTCGGCGGCCTGTGATCGGCGCGGACGCATGCACGTCGGGCCGCCCTTGTGCCTCGGGGCGAGCTTTCCCTAAGTTGAAGGCAGGGCAGAGTAGAGAGGGAAGAAGCTCTGTGCCCGCTGGTAAAAGGATCAAGAGCGAGAGGGCCCCACAGATTGAAAGTGAGTTGCCAAAGAAGCAAATGCGAGGTGAGAAAAAGCTTGTGGACGCAACGGGCGGTTGAGGTGCGGAAGGCCGTGACTGCCTGCAAGCGTGGCGGAGGCAGGTAGAATCGAGGCATTCGAGAGGGCGTCGGATGATTATTTGGATAGAAAGAAGGTGCAGGGGTACGGGGACAAAGGCACAAGAGGCGGATGGTAGCGCGTGCCTGACGCTTCCCCCAGTGCGGAGAGGACGAATGTTGAACGGGAGCAAGGGTGCAGGCTGGAGGCTGGTGAGGCGTAAGTAGGGCTTGCAGTTTGCCTGTGGGGGGAGGCTGAGAAGGAAGGGAGCCAGGTGGGGGAGGGATGAAAGGGAGTAGGAGGGAAAGAAGAAGAGAGAGAGAGAGAGAGAAAAAAAAAGAAAACCCACGGTAAAGAAGAAGGGGCTGGACTGAGAGGCTTGAATTAGCCAGAAAGGCAGGCGGCAAGTGCCTACGGCCATACTAGTCTGAAAACGCCCGATCTCGTCTGATCTCGGAAGCTAAGCAGACTCAGGCCTGGTTAGTACTTGGATGGGAGACCGCCTGGGAATACCAGGTGCAGTAGGCTTTTGCTGCCAGCAGAGGCTGCTCACGTCACCACTCTCCACATTCACTCTGCCACACAACGGAGGCGCAATCTTTTTGCTGCTGCTGCTGCTGCTGCTGCTGCTGCTGTCCGCGTGGTCCGCGTGCCCCGGCTCGTTTGCGGGCAGGGAGAAGGTAGCCAGGCCGGTCGGCCAGCACATTCAGCTACCCCGGCGTTGCTGGGCCATTCGAGTGGAGCCTGCTCGGGAAGCTGGGCTCGGCGGCCTGTGATCGGCGCGGACGCATGCACGTCGGGCCGCCCTTGTGCCTCGGGGCGAGCTTTCCCTAAGTTGAAGGCAGGGCAGAGTAGAGAGGGAAGAAGCTCTGTGCCCGCTGGTAAAAGGATCAAGAGCGAGAGGGCCCCACAGATTGAAAGTGAGTTGCCAAAGAAGCAAATGCGAGGTGAGAAAAAGCTTGTGGACGCAACGGGCGGTTGAGGTGCGGAAGGCCGTGACTGCCTGCAAGCGTGGCGGAGGCAGGTAGAATCGAGGCATTCGAGAGGGCGTCGGATGATTATTTGGATAGAAAGAAGGTGCAGGGGTACGGGGACAAAGGCACAAGAGGCGGATGGTAGCGCGTGCCTGACGCTTCCCCCAGTGCGGAGAGGACGAATGTTGAACGGGAGCAAGGGTGCAGGCTGGAGGCTGGTGAGGCGTAAGTAGGGCTTGCAGTTTGCCTGTGGGGGGAGGCTGAGAAGGAAGGGAGCCAGGTGGGGGAGGGATGAAAGGGAGTAGGAGGGAAAGAAGAAGAGAGAGAGAGAGAGAGAAAAAAAAAGAAAACCCGCGGTAAAGAAGAAGGGGCTGGACTGAGAGGCTTGAATTAGCCAGAAAGGCAGGCGGCAAGTGCCTACGGCCATACTAGTCTGAAAACGCCCGATCTCGTCTGATCTCGGAAGCTAAGCAGACTCAGGCCTGGTTAGTACTTGGATGGGAGACCGCCTGGGAATACCAGGTGCAGTAGGCTTTTGCTGCCAGCAGAGGCTGCTCACGTCACCACTCTCCACATTCACTCTGCCACACAACGGAGGCGCAATCTTTTTGCTGCTGCTGCTGCTGCTGCTGCTGCTGCTGTCCGCGTGGTCCGCGTGCCCCGGCTCGTTTGCGGGCAGGGAGAAGGTAGCCAGGCCGGTCGGCCAGCACATTCAGCTACCCCGGCGTTGCTGGGCCATTCGAGTGGAGCCTGCTCGGGAAGCTGGGCTCGGCGGCCTGTGATCGGCGCGGACGCATGCACGTCGGGCCGCCCTTGTGCCTCGGGGCGAGCTTTCCCTAAGTTGAAGGCAGGGCAGAGTAGAGAGGGAAGAAGCTCTGTGCCCGCTGGTAAAAGGATCAAGAGCGAGAGGGCCCCACAGATTGAAAGTGAGTTGCCAAAGAAGCAAATGCGAGGTGAGAAAAAGCTTGTGGACGCAACGGGCGGTTGAGGTGCGGAAGGCCGTGACTGCCTGCAAGCGTGGCGGAGGCAGGTAGAATCGAGGCATTCGAGAGGGCGTCGGATGATTATTTGGATAGAAAGAAGGTGCAGGGGTACGGGGACAAAGGCACAAGAGGCGGATGGTAGCGCGTGCCTGACGCTTCCCCCAGTGCGGAGAGGACGAATGTTGAACGGGAGCAAGGGTGCAGGCTGGAGGCTGGTGAGGCGTAAGTAGGGCTTGCAGTTTGCCTGTGGGGGGAGGCTGAGAAGGAAGGGAGCCAGGTGGGGGAGGGATGAAAGGGAGTAGGAGGGAAAGAAGAAGAGAGAGAGAGAGAGAGAAAAAAAAAGAAAACCCGCGGTAAAGAAGAAGGGGCTGGACTGAGAGGCTTGAATTAGCCAGAAAGGCAGGCGGCAAGTGCCTACGGCCATACTAGTCTGAAAACGCCCGATCTCGTCTGATCTCGGAAGCTAAGCAGACTCAGGCCTGGTTAGTACTTGGATGGGAGACCGCCTGGGAATACCAGGTGCAGTAGGCTTTTGCTGCCAGCAGAGGCTGCTCACGTCACCACTCTCCACATTCACTCTGCCACACAACGGAGGCGCAATCTTTTTGCTGCTGCTGCTGCTGCTGCTGCTGCTGCTGTCCGCGTGGTCCGCGTGCCCCGGCTCGTTTGCGGGCAGGGAGAAGGTAGCCAGGCCGGTCGGCCAGCACATTCAGCTACCCCGGCGTTGCTGGGCCATTCGAGTGGAGCCTGCTCGGGAAGCTGGGCTCGGCGGCCTGTGATCGGCGCGGACGCATGCACGTCGGGCCGCCCTTGTGCCTCGGGGCGAGCTTTCCCTAAGTTGAAGGCAGGGCAGAGTAGAGAGGGAAGAAGCTCTGTGCCCGCTGGTAAAAGGATCAAGAGCGAGAGGGCCCCACAGATTGAAAGTGAGTTGCCAAAGAAGCAAATGCGAGGTGAGAAAAAGCTTGTGGACGCAACGGGCGGTTGAGGTGCGGAAGGCCGTGACTGCCTGCAAGCGTGGCGGAGGCAGGTAGAATCGAGGCATTCGAGAGGGCGTCGGATGATTATTTGGATAGAAAGAAGGTGCAGGGGTACGGGGACAAAGGCACAAGAGGCGGATGGTAGCGCGTGCCTGACGCTTCCCCCAGTGCGGAGAGGACGAATGTTGAACGGGAGCAAGGGTGCAGGCTGGAGGCTGGTGAGGCGTAAGTAGGGCTTGCAGTTTGCCTGTGGGGGGAGGCTGAGAAGGAAGGGAGCCAGGTGGGGGAGGGATGAAAGGGAGTAGGAGGGAAAGAAGAAGAGAGAGAGAGAGAGAGAAAAAAAAAGAAAACCCGCGGTAAAGAAGAAGGGGCTGGACTGAGAGGCTTGAATTAGCCAGAAAGGCAGGCGGCAAGTGCCTACGGCCATACTAGTCTGAAAACGCCCGATCTCGTCTGATCTCGGAAGCTAAGCAGACTCAGGCCTGGTTAGTACTTGGATGGGAGACCGCCTGGGAATACCAGGTGCAGTAGGCTTTTGCTGCCAGCAGAGGCTGCTCACGTCACCACTCTCCACATTCACTCTGCCACACAACGGAGGCGCAATCTTTTTGCTGCTGCTGCTGCTGCTGCTGCTGCTGCTGTCCGCGTGGTCCGCGTGCCCCGGCTCGTTTGCGGGCAGGGAGAAGGTAGCCAGGCCGGTCGGCCAGCACATTCAGCTACCCCGGCGTTGCTGGGCCATTCGAGTGGAGCCTGCTCGGGAAGCTGGGCTCGGCGGCCTGTGATCGGCGCGGACGCATGCACGTCGGGCCGCCCTTGTGCCTCGGGGCGAGCTTTCCCTAAGTTGAAGGCAGGGCAGAGTAGAGAGGGAAGAAGCTCTGTGCCCGCTGGTAAAAGGATCAAGAGCGAGAGGGCCCCACAGATTGAAAGTGAGTTGCCAAAGAAGCAAATGCGAGGTGAGAAAAAGCTTGTGGACGCAACGGGCGGTTGAGGTGCGGAAGGCCGTGACTGCCTGCAAGCGTGGCGGAGGCAGGTAGAATCGAGGCATTCGAGAGGGCGTCGGATGATTATTTGGATAGAAAGAAGGTGCAGGGGTACGGGGACAAAGGCACAAGAGGCGGATGGTAGCGCGTGCCTGACGCTTCCCCCAGTGCGGAGAGGACGAATGTTGAACGGGAGCAAGGGTGCAGGCTGGAGGCTGGTGAGGCGTAAGTAGGGCTTGCAGTTTGCCTGTGGGGGGAGGCTGAGAAGGAAGGGAGCCAGGTGGGGGAGGGATGAAAGGGAGTAGGAGGGAAAGAAGAAGAGAGAGAGAGAGAGAGAAAAAAAAAGAAAACCCACGGTAAAGAAGAAGGGGCTGGACTGAGAGGCTTGAATTAGCCAGAAAGGCAGGCGGCAAGTGCCTACGGCCATACTAGTCTGAAAACGCCCGATCTCGTCTGATCTCGGAAGCTAAGCAGACTCAGGCCTGGTGAGTACTTGGATGGGAGACCGCCTGGGAATACCAGGTGCAGTAGGCTTTTGCTGCCAGCAGAGGCTGCTCACGTCACCACTCTCCACATTCACTCTGCCACACAACGGAGGCGCAATCTTTTTGCTGCTGCTGCTGCTGCTGCTGCTGCTGTCCGCGTGGTCCGCGTGCCCCGGCTCGTTTGCGGGCAGGGAGAAGGTAGCCAGGCCGGTCGGCCAGCACATTCAGCTACCCCGGCGTTGCTGGGCCATTCGAGTGGAGCCTGCTCGGGAAGCTGGGCTCGGCGGCCTGTGATCGGCGCGGACGCATGCACGTCGGGCCGCCCTTGTGCCTCGGGGCGAGCTTTCCCTAAGTTGAAGGCAGGGCAGAGTAGAGAGGGAAGAAGCTCTGTGCCCGCTGGTAAAAGGATCAAGAGCGAGAGGGCCCCACAGATTGAAAGTGAGTTGCCAAAGAAGCAAATGCGAGGTGAGAAAAAGCTTGTGGACGCAACGGGCGGTTGAGGTGCGGAAGGCCGTGACTGCCTGCAAGCGTGGCGGAGGCAGGTAGAATCGAGGCATTCGAGAGGGCGTCGGATGATTATTTGGATAGAAAGAAGGTGCAGGGGTACGGGGACAAAGGCACAAGAGGCGGATGGTAGCGCGTGCCTGACGCTTCCCCCAGTGCGGAGAGGACGAATGTTGAACGGGAGCAAGGGTGCAGGCTGGAGGCTGGTGAGGCGTAAGTAGGGCTTGCAGTTTGCCTGTGGGGGGAGGCTGAGAAGGAAGGGAGCCAGGTGGGGGAGGGATGAAAGGGAGTAGGAGGGAAAGAAGAAGAGAGAGAGAGAGAGAGAAAAAAAAAGAAAACCCGCGGTAAAGAAGAAGGGGCTGGACTGAGAGGCTTGAATTAGCCAGAAAGGCAGGCGGCAAGTGCCTACGGCCATACTAGTCTGAAAACGCCCGATCTCGTCTGATCTCGGAAGCTAAGCAGACTCAGGCCTGGTTAGTACTTGGATGGGAGACCGCCTGGGAATACCAGGTGCAGTAGGCTTTTGCTGCCAGCAGAGGCTGCTCACGTCACCACTCTCCACATTCACTCTGCCACACAACGGAGGCGCAATCTTTTTGCTGCTGCTGCTGCTGCTGCTGCTGCTGTCCGCGTGGTCCGCGTGCCCCGGCTCGTTTGCGGGCAGGGAGAAGGTAGCCAGGCCGGTCGGCCAGCACATTCAGCTACCCCGGCGTTGCTGGGCCATTCGAGTGGAGCCTGCTCGGGAAGTTGGGCTCGGCGGCCTGTGATCGGCGCGGACGCATGCACGTCGGGCCGCCCTTGTGCCTCGGGGCGAGCTTTCCCTAAGTTGAAGGCAGGGCAGAGTAGAGAGGGAAGAAGCTCTGTGCCCGCTGGTAAAAGGATCAAGAGCGAGAGGGCCCCACAGATTGAAAGTGAGTTGCCAAAGAAGCAAATGCGAGGTGAGAAAAAGCTTGTGGACGCAACGGGCGGTTGAGGTGCGGAAGGCCGTGACTGCCTGCAAGCGTGGCGGAGGCAGGTAGAATCGAGGCATTCGAGAGGGCGTCGGATGATTATTTGGATAGAAAGAAGGTGCAGGGGTACGGGGACAAAGGCACAAGAGGCGGATGGTAGCGCGTGCCTGACGCTTCCCCCAGTGCGGAGAGGACGAATGTTGAACGGGAGCAAGGGTGCAGGCTGGAGGCTGGTGAGGCGTAAGTAGGGCTTGCAGTTTGCCTGTGGGGGGAGGCTGAGAAGGAAGGGAGCCAGGTGGGGGAGGGATGAAAGGGAGTAGGAGGGAAAGAAGAAGAGAGAGAGAGAGAGAGAAAAAAAAAGAAAACCCGCGGTAAAGAAGAAGGGGCTGGACTGAGAGGCTTGAATTAGCCAGAAAGGCAGGCGGCAAGTGCCTACGGCCATACTAGTCTGAAAACGCCCGATCTCGTCTGATCTCGGAAGCTAAGCAGACTCAGGCCTGGTTAGTACTTGGATGGGAGACCGCCTGGGAATACCAGGTGCAGTAGGCTTTTGCTGCCAGCAGAGGCTGCTCACGTCACCACTCTCCACATTCACTCTGCCACACAACGGAGGCGCAATCTTTTTGCTGCTGCTGCTGCTGCTGCTGCTGCTGCTGTCCGCGTGGTCCGCGTGCCCCGGCTCGTTTGCGGGCAGGGAGAAGGTAGCCAGGCCGGTCGGCCAGCACATTCAGCTACCCCGGCGTTGCTGGGCCATTCGAGTGGAGCCTGCTCGGGAAGCTGGGCTCGGCGGCCTGTGATCGGCGCGGACGCATGCACGTCGGGCCGCCCTTGTGCCTCGGGGCGAGCTTTCCCTAAGTTGAAGGCAGGGCAGAGTAGAGAGGGAAGAAGCTCTGTGCCCGCTGGTAAAAGGATCAAGAGCGAGAGGGCCCCACAGATTGAAAGTGAGTTGCCAAAGAAGCAAATGCGAGGTGAGAAAAAGCTTGTGGACGCAACGGGCGGTTGAGGTGCGGAAGGCCGTGACTGCCTGCAAGCGTGGCGGAGGCAGGTAGAATCGAGGCATTCGAGAGGGCGTCGGATGATTATTTGGATAGAAAGAAGGTGCAGGGGTACGGGGACAAAGGCACAAGAGGCGGATGGTAGCGCGTGCCTGACGCTTCCCCCAGTGCGGAGAGGACGAATGTTGAACGGGAGCAAGGGTGCAGGCTGGAGGCTGGTGAGGCGTAAGTAGGGCTTGCAGTTTGCCTGTGGGGGGAGGCTGAGAAGGAAGGGAGCCAGGTGGGGGAGGGATGAAAGGGAGTAGGAGGGAAAGAAGAAGAGAGAGAGAGAGAGAGAAAAAAAAAGAAAACCCGCGGTAAAGAAGAAGGGGCTGGACTGAGAGGCTTGAATTAGCCAGAAAGGCAGGCGGCAAGTGCCTACGGCCATACTAGTCTGAAAACGCCCGATCTCGTCTGATCTCGGAAGCTAAGCAGACTCAGGCCTGGTTAGTACTTGGATGGGAGACCGCCTGGGAATACCAGGTGCAGTAGGCTTTTGCTGCCAGCAGAGGCTGCTCACGTCACCACTCTCCACATTCACTCTGCCACACAACGGAGGCGCAATCTTTTTGCTGCTGCTGCTGCTGCTGCTGCTGCTGCTGTCCGCGTGGTCCGCGTGCCCCGGCTCGTTTGCGGGCAGGGAGAAGGTAGCCAGGCCGGTCGGCCAGCACATTCAGCTACCCCGGCGTTGCTGGGCCATTCGAGTGGAGCCTGCTCGGGAAGCTGGGCTCGGCGGCCTGTGATCGGCGCGGACGCATGCACGTCGGGCCGCCCTTGTGCCTCGGGGCGAGCTTTCCCTAAGTTGAAGGCAGGGCAGAGTAGAGAGGGAAGAAGCTCTGTGCCCGCTGGTAAAAGGATCAAGAGCGAGAGGGCCCCACAGATTGAAAGTGAGTTGCCAAAGAAGCAAATGCGAGGTGAGAAAAAGCTTGTGGACGCAACGGGCGGTTGAGGTGCGGAAGGCCGTGACTGCCTGCAAGCGTGGCGGAGGCAGGTAGAATCGAGGCATTCGAGAGGGCGTCGGATGATTATTTGGATAGAAAGAAGGTGCAGGGGTACGGGGACAAAGGCACAAGAGGCGGATGGTAGCGCGTGCCTGACGCTTCCCCCAGTGCGGAGAGGACGAATGTTGAACGGGAGCAAGGGTGCAGGCTGGAGGCTGGTGAGGCGTAAGTAGGGCTTGCAGTTTGCCTGTGGGGGGAGGCTGAGAAGGAAGGGAGCCAGGTGGGGGAGGGATGAAAGGGAGTAGGAGGGAAAGAAGAAGAGAGAGAGAGAGAGAGAAAAAAAAAGAAAACCCGCGGTAAAGAAGAAGGGGCTGGACTGAGAGGCTTGAATTAGCCAGAAAGGCAGGCGGCAAGTGCCTACGGCCATACTAGTCTGAAAACGCCCGATCTCGTCTGATCTCGGAAGCTAAGCAGACTCAGGCCTGGTTAGTACTTGGATGGGAGACCGCCTGGGAATACCAGGTGCAGTAGGCTTTTGCTGCCAGCAGAGGCTGCTCACGTCACCACTCTCCACATTCACTCTGCCACACAACGGAGGCGCAATCTTTTTGCTGCTGCTGCTGCTGCTGCTGCTGCTGCTGTCCGCGTGGTCCGCGTGCCCCGGCTCGTTTGCGGGCAGGGAGAAGGTAGCCAGGCCGGTCGGCCAGCACATTCAGCTACCCCGGCGTTGCTGGGCCATTCGAGTGGAGCCTGCTCGGGAAGCTGGGCTCGGCGGCCTGTGATCGGCGCGGACGCATGCACGTCGGGCCGCCCTTGTGCCTCGGGGCGAGCTTTCCCTAAGTTGAAGGCAGGGCAGAGTAGAGAGGGAAGAAGCTCTGTGCCCGCTGGTAAAAGGATCAAGAGCGAGAGGGCCCCACAGATTGAAAGTGAGTTGCCAAAGAAGCAAATGCGAGGTGAGAAAAAGCTTGTGGACGCAACGGGCGGTTGAGGTGCGGAAGGCCGTGACTGCCTGCAAGCGTGGCGGAGGCAGGTAGAATCGAGGCATTCGAGAGGGCGTCGGATGATTATTTGGATAGAAAGAAGGTGCAGGGGTACGGGGACAAAGGCACAAGAGGCGGATGGTAGCGCGTGCCTGACGCTTCCCCCAGTGCGGAGAGGACGAATGTTGAACGGGAGCAAGGGTGCAGGCTGGAGGCTGGTGAGGCGTAAGTAGGGCTTGCAGTTTGCCTGTGGGGGGAGGCTGAGAAGGAAGGGAGCCAGGTGGGGGAGGGATGAAAGGGAGTAGGAGGGAAAGAAGAAGAGAGAGAGAGAGAGAGAAAAAAAAAGAAAACCCGCGGTAAAGAAGAAGGGGCTGGACTGAGAGGCTTGAATTAGCCAGAAAGGCAGGCGGCAAGTGCCTACGGCCATACTAGTCTGAAAACGCCCGATCTCGTCTGATCTCGGAAGCTAAGCAGACTCAGGCCTGGTTAGTACTTGGATGGGAGACCGCCTGGGAATACCAGGTGCAGTAGGCTTTTGCTGCCAGCAGAGGCTGCTCACGTCACCACTCTCCACATTCACTCTGCCACACAACGGAGGCGCAATCTTTTTGCTGCTGCTGCTGCTGCTGCTGCTGCTGCTGTCCGCGTGGTCCGCGTGCCCCGGCTCGTTTGCGGGCAGGGAGAAGGTAGCCAGGCCGGTCGGCCAGCACATTCAGCTACCCCGGCGTTGCTGGGCCATTCGAGTGGAGCCTGCTCGGGAAGCTGGGCTCGGCGGCCTGTGATCGGCGCGGACGCATGCACGTCGGGCCGCCCTTGTGCCTCGGGGCGAGCTTTCCCTAAGTTGAAGGCAGGGCAGAGTAGAGAGGGAAGAAGCTCTGTGCCCGCTGGTAAAAGGATCAAGAGCGAGAGGGCCCCACAGATTGAAAGTGAGTTGCCAAAGAAGCAAATGCGAGGTGAGAAAAGCTTGTGGACGCAACGGGCGGTTGAGGTGCGGAAGGCCGTGACTGCCTGCAAGCGTGGCGGAGGCAGGTAGAATCGAGGCATTCGAGAGGGCGTCGGATGATTATTTGGATAGAAAGAAGGTGCAGGGGTACGGGGACAAAGGCACAAGAGGCGGATGGTAGCGCGTGCCTGACGCTTCCCCCAGTGCGGAGAGGACGAATGTTGAACGGGAGCAAGGGTGCAGGCTGGAGGCTGGTGAGGCGTAAGTAGGGCTTGCAGTTTGCCTGTGGGGGGAGGCTGAGAAGGAAGGGAGCCAGGTGGGGGAGGGATGAAAGGGAGTAGGAGGGAAAGAAGAAGAGAGAGAGAGAGAGAGAAAAAAAAAGAAAACCCGCGGTAAAGAAGAAGGGGCTGGACTGAGAGGCTTGAATTAGCCAGAAAGGCAGGCGGCAAGTGCCTACGGCCATACTAGTCTGAAAACGCCCGATCTCGTCTGATCTCGGAAGCTAAGCAGACTCAGGCCTGGTTAGTACTTGGATGGGAGACCGCCTGGGAATACCAGGTGCAGTAGGCTTTTGCTGCCAGCAGAGGCTGCTCACGTCACCACTCTCCACATTCACTCTGCCACACAACGGAGGCGCAATCTTTTTGCTGCTGCTGCTGCTGCTGCTGCTGCTGCTGTCCGCGTGGTCCGCGTGCCCCGGCTCGTTTGCGGGCAGGGAGAAGGTAGCCAGGCCGGTCGGCCAGCACATTCAGCTACCCCGGCGTTGCTGGGCCATTCGAGTGGAGCCTGCTCGGGAAGCTGGGCTCGGCGGCCTGTGATCGGCGCGGACGCATGCACGTCGGGCCGCCCTTGTGCCTCGGGGCGAGCTTTCCCTAAGTTGAAGGCAGGGCAGAGTAGAGAGGGAAGAAGCTCTGTGCCCGCTGGTAAAAGGATCAAGAGCGAGAGGGCCCCA
>NW_027598178.1:0-51828 GCF_964194155.1 Cetorhinus maximus
GAGTAAGGTGAGCAGGAGAAAGTAAGGAGAGCAGGAGAGAGTAAGGGGAGCAGGAGAGAGTAAAGAGAGAGTAAGGAGAGCAGGGGATTTTAAGGGCAGCAGGTGAGAGCAAGGGGAGCATGAGAGAGTAAGGAGAGCAGGTGAGAAAAAGGAGACCAGGAGAGACTAAGGGAAGCAGGAGACAGTAAACAGAGAATAAGGAGAGCAGGTGAGAATAAGGAGAGCAGGAGAGAGTACGGAGAGCAGGAGAGAGTAAGGGGAGCAGGAGAGAGTAAGGGAAGCAGGAGTGAGTAAGGGGTGCAAAAGAGAATAAGGAGAGCAGGAGAGAGTAAAGAGAGAGTAAGGAGAGCAGCAGAGAGTAAGGAGAGCAGGAGAGAGTAAGGAGAGGAGCAGAGAGTAAAGAAAGCGTAAGGAGAGCAGGAGAGAGTACGGGCAGCATGAGAGAGTAAGGGGAGCAGGAGAGAGTAAGGAGAGCAGGAGAGAGTAAGGAGAGCAGGAGAGAGTAAGAAGAGCAGGAGAGAGTAAGGGGAGCTGGAGAGAGTAAGGTTAGCAGGAGGGATTAAGGGGATCAGTACAGTGTAAGGAGTCCAGGCGAGAGTAAGGAGAGCAGGGGAGAGTAAGGAGAGCAGGGGAGAGTAAGGAGAGCAGGGAAGAGTAAGGAGAGCAGGAGAGAGTAAGGAGAACAGGAGAGAGTAAGGAGAGCAGGAGAGAGTAAGGAGAGCAGGAGACATTAAGCAGAGCAGGAGAGAGCAAGGTGGGCAGGAGAGAGTGAGGAGAGCAGGAGAGAATAAGTGGAGCAGGAGAGAGTAAGGGGAGCAGGAGAGAGTAAGGAGAGCAGGAGAGAGTAAGGGGAGCAGGAGAGTGTACGGGAAGCAGGAGAGAGTATGGGGAGGAGGAGAGAGTAAGGAGAGCAGGAGAAGTAAGGACAGCAGGAGAGAGTTAGGAGAGCAGGAGAGAGTAAGGAGAGCAGGAGAGAGTAAGGAGAGCAGGAGAGAGTAAGGAGAGCAGGAGTGAGTAAGGAGAGCAGGAGACATTAAGGAGAGCAGGAGAGAGCAAGGTGGGCAGGAGAGAGTAAGGAGAGCAGGAGAGAATAAGTGGAGCAGGAGAGAGTAAGGGGAGCAGGAGAGATTAAGGAGAGCAGGAGAGAATAAGTGGAGCAGGAGAGAGTAAGGGGAGCAGGAGAGAGTAAGGAGAGCAGGAGAGAGTAAGGACAGCAGGAGAGAGTAAGGACAGCAGGAGAGAGCCAGAAGAGAAGGAGAGAATAAGGAGAGCAGGAGAGAGAAAGGAGAGATTAAGGAGAGCAGGAGATAGTAAGGAGAGGAGGAGAGAATAAGGAGAGCAGGAGAGAGTAAGGAGAGCAGGGGAGAGCAAGGAGAGCAGGAGAGAGTAAGGAGAGCAGGAGAGAATAAGGAGTGCAGGGGAGAGTAAGGAGAGCAGGGGAGAGTAAGGAGAGCAGGAGAGAGTAAGGAGTGCAGGAGTGAGTAATGAGAGCAGAATTGAGTAAGGAGAGCAGGCGATAGTAAGGTGAGCAGGAGAGAGTAAGGTGAGCAGGAGAGAGTAAGGAGAGAAGAGAGAGTAAGGGGAGCAGTAGAGTGTAAGGAGTGCAGGGGAAAGTAAGGAGAGCAGGAGAGAGCAAGGGAAGCAGGGGAGAGTAAGGAGAGCAGGAGAGAGTAATGGGAGCAGGAGAGAGTAAGAAGAGCAGGAGAGAGTAAGGGGAGCAGGAGAGAGAAAGGGTAGCAGGAGAGAGTAAGGACAGCAGGAGAGAGTAAGAGGAGCAGGAGAGTGTAAGGGAAGCAGGAGAGAGTAAGGGGAACAGGAGAGAGTAATAGAGCAGGAGAGAGTAAGGAGAGCAGGAGAGAGTAAGGGTAGGAGGAGAGAGTAAGGATAGCAGGAGGGAGTAATGAGAACAGGAGAGAGTAAGGAGAGCAGCAGAGAGTAAGGGGAGCAGGAGAGAGTAAAGAGAGAGTAAGGAGAGCAGGTGAGAGTAAGGAGATCAGGAGAGGGTAAGGGGAGAAGGAGAGAGTAAAGAGAGAGTAAGGAGAGCAGGAGCGAGTAAGGAGACCAGGAGAGAGTAAGGAGACCAGCAGAGAGTATGGAAAGAGTAAGGAGAGCAGGTGAGAGTAAGGAGAGCAGGAGAGAGTAAGGAGAGGAGCAGAGAGTAAAGAAAGAGTGAGGAGAGCAGGAGAGAGTACGGGCAGCATGAGAGAGTAAGGGGAGCAGGAGAGAGTAAGGAGAGCAGGAGAGAGTAAGGGGAGCAGGAGAGAGTAAGAAGAGCAGAAGAGAGTAAGGAGAGCAGGAGAGAGAAAGGAGAGCAGGAGAGAGTAAGGAGCGCGGGAGAGAGTAAAGAGAGAGTAAGGAGAGCAGCAGAGAGTAAGGAGAGCAGGAGAGAGTTAGAAGAGCAGGGGAGAGTAAGAAGAGCAGGAGAAAGTAAGGAGAGCAGGAGAGAGTAAGGAGAGCAGGAGAGAGTAAGGAAAGCAGGGGAGAGTAAGGAGAGCAGGATAGAGTAAGGAGAGCAGGAGAGAGTAAGGAGAGCAGGAGAGAGCCTGGAGAGCAGGAGAGAGTAAGGAGAGCAGGAGACACGAAGGAGAGCAGGAGAGAGTAAGAAGAGCAGGAGAGTGTAAGAAGAGCAGGAGAGAGTAAGGAGAGGAGGAGAGAGTAAAGAGAGAGTAAGGAGAGCAGGAGAGATTAAGTGGAGCCGGAGAGATTAAGGAGAGCAGCAGAGAATACGGAGAGATTATGGAGAGCAGGAGATAGTAAGGAGAGGAGGAGAGAGTAAGGAGAGGAGGAGAGAGTAAGGAGAGCCGGAGAGAGTAAGGAGAGCAGGAGACAGTAAGGAGAGCATGAGACAGTAAGGAGTGCAGGAGAGAATAAGGAGAGCAGGAGAGACTAAGGAGAGCAGGAGAGAGTAAAGAGAGAGTAAGGATAGCAGGAGAGAGTAAGGGGAGCAGTAGAGTGTGAGGAGTGCAGGCGAGAGTAAGGAGAGCAGGGGAGATTACGGAGAGCAGGGGAGATTAAGGAGAGCAGGAGAGAGTAAGGGGAACAGGAGAGAGTAAGGAGAGCAGGAGAGAGAAAGGAGAGCAGGAGACATTAAGGAGAGCAGGAGAGAGCAAGGTGAGCAGTAGAGAGTAAGGAGAGCAGGAGAGAATAAGTGGAGCAGGAGAGAGTAAGGGGAGCAGGAGAGAGTAAGGAGAGCATGAGAGAGTAAGGGGAGCAGGAGAGTGTAAGGGAAACAGGAGAGAGTATGGGGAGCAGGAGAGAGTAAGGAGAGCAGGAGAGAATAAGGAGAGCAGGAGAGTGTAAGGAGAGATTAAGGAGAGCAGGAGATAGTAAGGAGAGGAGGAGAGAATAAGGAGAGCAGGAGAGAGTAAGGAGAGCAGAAGAGGGTAAGGAGAGCAGGAAAGAGTAAGGAGAGCAGGAGAGAATAAGGAGTGCAGGGGAGAGTAAGGAGAGCAGGAGAGAGTAAGGAGAGCAGGAGAGAGTAAGGAGAGCAGGAGAGAATAAGGAGTGTAGGGGAGAGTAAGGAGAGCAGGAGAGAGTAAGGAGAGCAGGAGAGAGTAAGGAGAGATTAAGGAGAGCAGGAGATAGTAAGGAGTGGAGGAGAGAATAAGGAGAGCAGGAGAGAGTAAGGAGAGCAGGAGAGAGTAAGGAGAGCAGGAGAGAGTAAGGAGAGCAGGAGAGAATAAGGACTGCATGGGAGAGTAAGGAGAGCAGGAGAGAGTAAGGAGTGCAGGAGTGAGTAAGGAGAGCAGAATAGAGTAATGAGAGCAGGGGATAGTAAGGTGAGCAGGAGAGAGTAAGGTGAGCAGTAGAGAGTAAGGAGAGAAGGAGAGAGTAAGGGGAGCAGTAGAGTGTAAGGAGTGCAGGGGAAAGTAAGGAGAGCAGGAGAGAGCAAGGGAAGCAGGGGAGAGTAAGGAGAGCAGGAGAGAGTAATGGGAGCAGGAGAGAGTAAGGAGAGCAGGAGAGAGTAAGAAGAGCAGGAGAGAGTAAGGGGAACAGGAGAGAGTAAGGGGAGCAGGAGAGAGTAAGGCGAGCAGGAGAGAGTAAGGGGAGCAGGAGACAGTAAGGAAGCAGGAGAGAATAAGGAGAGCATGAGAGAGTAAGGTGAGCAGGAGAGAATAAGGAGAGAAGGAGAGAGTATGGGGAGCAGGAGAGAGGAAGGAGAGCAGGAGAGAGTGAGGAGAGCAGGAGAAAGTAAGGGGAGTAGGAGAGAGTAAGGGGAGCAGGAGAGAGTACGGGGAGCAGGAGAGAGTAGGGGGAGCAGGAGAGAGCAAGGGGAGCAGGAGAGAGCGAGGGGAGCAGGAGGGAGAAAGGAGGGCAGGAGGGAGTAAGGAGAGCAGGAGAGATTAAGGAGAGCAGGAGAGAGTAAGGGGAGCAGGAGAGAGTAAAGAGAGAGTAAGGAGAGCAGGGGAGATTAAGGGGAGCAGGAGAGAGCAAGGGGAGCAGGAGAGAGTAAAGAGAGAATAAGAAGAGCCGGTGAGAATAAGGAGAGCAGGAGAGAGTACGGGGAGCAGGAGACAGTAAGGGGAGCAGGAGAGAGCAAGGGAAGCAGGAGAGAGTAAGGGGTGCAGGAGAGAATAAGGAGAGCAGGAGAGAGTAAAGAGAGAGTAAGGAGAGCAGGAGAGAGTAAGGAGAGGAGCAGAGAGTAAAGATAGCGTAAGGAGAGCAGGAGAGAGTACGGGTAGCATGAGAGAGTAAGGGGAGCAGGAGAGAGTAAGGAGAGCAGGTGAGAGTAAGTGGAGCAGGAGAGAGTAAGAAGAGCAGGAGTATGTAAGGGGAGCAGGAGAGAGAAAGGGGAGCAGGAGAGAGTAAGGAGAGCTGGAGGGAGTAAGTGGAGCAGGAGAGTTTAAGGGAAGCAGGAGAGAGTAAGGGGAACAGGAGAGAGTAATAGGGCAGGAGAGAGTAAGGAGAGCAGGAGTGTGTAAGGGGAGCAGGAGAGAGTGAGGAGAGCAGCAGAGAGTAAGGAGCGCAGGAGAGAGTAAGTAGAGCAGGAAGGAGTAATGAGAACAGGAGAGAGTAAGGAGATCAGGAGAGGGTAGGGGGAGAAGGAGAGAGTAAAGAGAGAGTAAGGAGAGCAGGAGCGAGGAAGGAGACCAGGAGAGAGTAAGGAGACCAGCAGAGAGTATGGAAGGAGTAAGGAGAGCAGGTGAGAGTAAGGAGAGCAGGAGAGAGTAAGGAGAGGAGCAGAGAGTAAAGAAAGAGTGAGGAGAGCAGGAGAGAGTACGGGCAGCATGAGAGAGTAAGGGGAGCAGGAGAGAGTAAGGAGAGCAGGAGAGAGTGAGGGGAGCAGGACAGAGTAAGAAGAGCAGAAGAGTGTAAGGAGAGCAGGAGAGAGTAAGGAACGCGGGAGAGAGTAAAGAGAGAGTAAGGAGAGCAGCAGAGAGTAAGTAGAGCAGGAGAGAGTTAGAAGAGCAGGAGAGAGTAAGAAGAGCAGGAGAGAGTAAGGAGAGCAGGAGAGAGTAAGGAGAGTAGGAGAGAGTATGGAGAGAGTAGGAGGAGCAGGAGAGAGTAAGGAGAGCAGGAGAGAGTAAGGAGAGCAGGAGAGAGTAAGGAGAGCAGGAGAGAGTAAGGAGAGCAGGAGAGAGTAAGGAGAGCAGGAGAGAGTAATGAGAGCAGGAGTGTGTAAGGAGAGCAGGAGAGATTAAGAAGAGCAGGAGAGTGTTAGAAGAGCAGGAGAGAGTAAGGAGAGCAGGAGAGAGTAAAGAGAGTGTAAGGAGAGCATGAGAGATTAAGTGGAGCAGGAGAGATTAAGGAGAGCAGCAGAGAATAAGGAGAGTTTATGGAGAGCAGGAGATAGTAAGGAGAGGAGGAGAGAGTAAGGAGAGCAGGAGAGAGTAAAGAGAGCAGGAGACATTAAGGACAGCAGGAGAGAGTAAGGAGTGCAGGAGAGAATAAGGAGAGCAGGAGAGAGTAAGGAGAGCAGGAGAGAGTAAAGAGAGAGTAAGGAGAGCAGGAGAGTGTAAGGAGAGCAGGAGAGAGTAAGGAGTGCAGGAGAGAGTAAGGAGAGCAGAAGAGAGTAAGGAGAGCAGGAGAGAGTAAGGAGAGCAGGGGATAGTTGGGTGAGCAGGGGATAGTTGGGAGATCAGGAGAGAGTAAGGGGAGCAGGAGAGTGTGAGGAGAGCAGGAGAGAGTAAGGAGGGCAGGGGAGAGTAAGGAGAGCAGGAGAGAGTAATGGGAGCAAGAGAGAGTAAGGGGAGCAAGAGAGAGTATGGAGAGCAGGAGAGAGTAAGGAGAGCAGGGGAGAGTAAAGAGATAGTACGGAGAGCAGGTGAGAGTAAGGAGAGCAGGAGACAGTAAGGGGAGCAGGAGAGAGTAAAGAGAGAGTAAGGAGAGCAGGAGCGAGTAAGGATACCAGGAGAGAGTAAAGAGACCAGCAGAGAGTAAAGAAAGAGTAAAAGAGCAGGTGAGAGTAAGGAGAGCAGGAGAGTGTAAGGACAGGAGCAGAGAGTAAAGAAAGAGGAAGGAGAGCAGGAGAGAGTACGGGCAGCATGAGAGAGTAAGGGGAGAAGGAGAGAGTAAGGAGAGCAGGAGAGAGTAAGTGGAGCAGGAGAGATTAAGAAGAGCAGGAGAGAGTAAGGAAATCAGGTGAGAGTAAGGAGAGCAGGAGAGAGTAAGGATAGCTGGAGAGAGTAAAGAGAGAGTAAGGAGAGCAGCAGAGAGTAAGGAGAGCAGGAGAGAGTAAGAAGAGCAGGAGAGAGTAAGAAGAGCAGGAGAGAGTAAGGAGAGCAGGAGAGAGTACGGAGAGCAGGAGAGATTAAGTGGAGCCGGAGAGATTAAGGAGAGCAGCAGAGAATAAGGAGAGATTATGGAGAGCAGGAAATAGTAAGGAGAGGAGGAGAGAGTAAGGAGAGGAGGAGAGAGTATGGATAGCAGGAGAGAGTAAGGAGAGCAGGAGACAGTAAGGAGAGCAGGCGACAGTAAGGAGTGCAGGAGAGAATAAGGAGAGCAGGAGAGACTAAGGAGAGCAGGAGAGAGTAAAGAGAGAGTAAGGAGAGCAGGAGAGTGTAAGGAGAGCAGGAGCGAGTAAGGAGTGCAGGAGAGAGTAAGGAGAGCAGAAGAGAGTAAGGAGAGCAGGAGAGAGTAAGGAGAGCAGGGGATAGTTGGGTGAGCAGGGGATAGTTGGGAGAGCAGGAGAGAGTAAGGGGAGCAGGAGAGAGTAAGGAGAGCAGGAGAGACTAAGGGGAGCAGGAGAGAGTAAGGGGAGCAGGAGAGAGAAAGGGGAGCAGGAGAGAGTAAGGAGTGCATGAGAGAGTAAGGGGAGCAGGAGAGAGTGAGGACAGCAGGAGAGAGTAAGGGGAGCAGGAGAGAGTAAGGGGAGCAGGAGAGAGAAAGGGGAGCAGGAGAGAGTAAGGGGGGCAGTAGAGAGTAAGGGGAGCAGGAGAGAGTAAGGGTAGCAGGAGAGAGTAAGGTGAGCAGGAGAGAGTAAGGGGAGCAGGAGAGAGTAAGGGGAGCAGGAGAGAGTAACGAGAGCAGGAGAGAGTAAGGAGAGCAGGAGAGAGTATGGAGAGAGTAAGGAGAGCAGGAGAGGGTAAGGGGAGCAGGTGAGGGTAAGGTGAGGAGGAGAGAGTATGGAGGGCAGGAGCGAGTAAGGGGAGCTAGAGAGAGCAAGGGGAGCAGGAGAGAGCAAGGGGAGCAGGAGAGAGTAAGGGGTGCAGTAGAGGGTAATGGGAGCAGGAGAGAGTAAGTGGAGCAAGAGAGAGTAAGGAGAGCAGGAGAGAGTAAGGGGAGCAGGAGGGAGTATGGAGAGCAGGAGAAAGTAAGGGTCGCAGGAGAGAGTAATGGGTACAGGAGAGAGTAAGTGGAGCAGGAGAGAGAAAGGGGAGCAGGATATAATAAGGAGAGCAGGAGAGAAAAGGAGAGCAGGAGAGAAAAGGAGAGCAGGAGAGAATAAGGAGAGCAGGAGAGAGAAAGGGGATCTGGAGATGGTAAGGGGATCAGGAGAGAGTAAGGGGATCAGGAGAGAGTAAGGGGAGCAGGAGCGAGGAAGGGGAGCAGGAGAGATTAAGGGAAGTAGGAGAGAGTAAGGGGAGCAGGAGAGAATAAGGAGAGCAGGAGAGAGTAAGGTGAGCAGGAGAGATTATGGAGAGCAGGAGAGAGTATGGGGAGCAGTAGAGAGTAAGGGGAGCAGGAGAGAGGAAGGGGTGCAGGAGAGAGTTAGGAGAGCAGGAGAGAGTAAGGAGAGCAGGAGAGAGTAAGGGGAGCAGGAGAGAGTAGGGAGAGCAGTAGAGTCTAAGGAGAGCAGGAGAGAATAAGGAGAGAGTAAGGGGAGCAGGAGAGAGTAAGGGGAGCAGGAGAGAGTAAGGGGAGCAGGAGAAACTAAGGGGAGCAGGCGAGAGTAAGGGGAGCAGGCGAGAGTAATGGGAGCAGTCGAGAGTAAGGGGAGCAGGCGAGAGTAAGGGGAGCAGGAGAGAGTCAGGGCAGCAGGAGAGAGTAAGGGGAGCAGGATAGAGTAAGGGGAGCAGGAGAGAGTAAGAGGAGTAGGAGAGTGTAAGGAGAGAAGGAGAGGGTAAGCGGATAGGAGAGAGTAAGGGGAGCAGGAGAGAGTAAGGGGAGTAGGAGAGAGTAAGGAGAGCAGGAGAGAGTAAGGGGAGCAGGAGAGAGTAAGTGGAACAGGAGAGTGTAAGGGGAGCAGGAGAGTGTAAGGGGAGCAGGAGAGAGTAAGGGGAGCAGGAGAGAGTAAGGGGAGCAGGAGAGAGTAAGGGGCGCAGGAGAGAGTATGGAGAGCAGGAGAGAGTATGCAGAGACTAAGGAGGGCAGGAGAGAGTGAGGGGAGCAGGAGAGAATAAGGAGAGCAGGAGAGAATAATGAGAGCAGGAGAGAGTAAGGAGAGCAGGAGAGAATAAGGAGAGCAGGAGAGAATAATGAGAGCAGGTGAGAATAAGGAGAGCAGGAGAGAGAAGGGGAGTAGGAGAGAGTAAGAGGAGCAGGGGAGAGTAAGGGGAGGAGGAGAGAGTAACGGGAGCAGGAGAGAGTAAGGAGAGCAGGAGAGAGTAAGGAGTGCAGGATAGAGTAAGTAGAGCAGGAGAGAGTACGGGGAGCAGAAGAGAGTAAGGAGAGCAGGATAGAGTAAGGTGAGCAGGAGAGAGTATGTAGAGCTGGAGAGAGTAAGGGGAGCAGAACAGAGTAAGGGGAGCAGGAGAGAGGAAGGGGAGCAGGAGAGAGTAAGGAGAGAGTAAGGAGAGCAGGAGAGAGTAATGGGAGCAGGAGAGAGTAAGGAGAGCAGGAGAGAGTAACGGGAGCACAAGAGAGTAAGGGGAGCAGGAGAGAGTAAGGGGAGCAGGAGAGAGTAAGGGGAGCAGGAGAGAGTAATGGGTGCAGGAGAGAGTAAGTGGAGCAGGAGAGAGAAAGGGGACCAGGATAGAATAAGGAGAGCAGGAGAGAAAAGGAGAGCATAAGAGAAAAGGAGAGCAGGAGAGAATAAGGAGAGAGTAAGGAGAGCAGGAGAGAGTAAGGTGAGCAGGATAGAATAAGGAGAGCAGGCGAGAATAAGGAGAGCAGGAGAGTGTAAGGAGAGAGTAAGGAGAGCAGGAGAGAGTAAGGGGAGCAGGAGACAGTATGGAGAGCAGTAGAGAGTAAGGGTCGCAGGAGAGAGTAATGGGTGCAGGAGAGAGTAAGTGGAGCAGGAGAGAGAAACGGGAGCAGGATAGAATAAGGAGAGCAGGAGAGAAAAGGAGAGCAGGAGAGAAAAGGAGTGCAGGAGGGAATATGGAGAGCAGGAGAGAGTAAGGGGATCTGGAGATGGTAAGGGGATCAGGAGAGAGTAAGGGGATCAGGAGAGAGTAAGGGGAGCAGGAGAGAGTAAGGGGAGCAGGAGAGATTAAGGGGAGTAGGAGAGAGTAAGGGGAGCAGGAGAGAATATGGTGAGCAGGAGAGAGTATGGAGAGCAGGAGAGACTAAGGGGAGCAGGAGAGAGTAAGGGGAGAATGGGAGAGTAAGGGGAGCAGGAGAGAGTAATGGGAGCAGGAGAGAGTAAGGAGAGCAGGAGAGAGTAAGGGGAGCAGGAGAGAGTATGGAGAGCAGGAGAGAGTAAGGGGAGCAGGAGAGAGTAAGGTGAGCAGGAGAGAGTAAGGGCAGCAGGAGAGAGTAAGGAGAGCAGGAGATAGTAAGGAGAGAGGAAGTAGAGCAGGAGAGAGTAAGGGCAGCTGGAGAGAGTAGGGAGAGCAGCAGATTCTAAGGAGAGCAGGAGAGAGTATGGAGAGAGTAAGTGGAGCAGGAGAGAGTAAGGGGAGCAGGAGACAGTAAGGGGTGCAGGAGAGAGGAAGGAGAGGAGTAGAGAGTATGGAGAGCAGGAGAGAGTAAGGAGAGCAGGACAGAGGTTGGAGAGAGTATGGAGAGCAGGAGCGAGTAAGGGGAGCAGGAGTGGGTAAGGTGAGCTGGACGGAGTATGGAGAGCAGGAGAGAGTAAGGGGAGCAGGAGACAGTAAGGGGAGCAGGAGAGAGTAAGGAGTGCAGGAGAGAGTAAGGGAAGCAGGAGAGTTTAAGGGGAGCAGGAGAGAGTAAGGGGAGCAGGAGAGAGTAAGGGGAGCAGGAGAGTTTAAGGGGAGCAGGAGAGAGTAAGGGGAGCAGGAGAGAGTAAGGGGAGCAGGAGAGAGTAAGGGGAGCAGGAGAGAGGATGGAGAGGAGGAGAGAGTAAGGAGAGCAGGAGAGAGTAAGGAGAGCAGGAGAGAGTATGGAGAGAGTAAGGAGAGCAGGAGAAGGTAAGGTGAGCAGGAGAGAGTATGGAGAGCAGGAGAGAGTAAGGCGAGCAGGAGAGAGTAAGGGGAGCAGGAGAGAGTAAGGAGTGCATGAGAGAGTAAGGGGAGCAGGAGAGAGTGAGGACAGCAGGAGAGAGTAAGGGGAGCAGGAGAGAGTAAGGGGAGCAGGAGAGAGAAAGGGGAGCAGGAGAGAGTAAGGGGGGCAGTAGAGAGTAAGGGGAGCAGGAGAGAGTAAGGGGAGCAGGAGAGAGTAAGGTGAGCAGGAGAGAGTAAGGGGAGCAGGAGAGAGTAAGGGGAGCAGGAGAGAGTAACGAGAGCAGGAGAGAGTAAGGAGAGCAGGAGAGAGTATGGAGAGAGTAAGGAGAGCAGGAGTGGGTAAGGGGAGCAGGTGAGGGTAAGGTGAGGAGGAGAGAGTATGGAGGGCAGGAGCGAGTAAGGGGAGCTAGAGAGAGCAAGGGGAGCAGGAGATAGTAATGGGAGCAGGAGAGAGTAAGTAGATCATGAGTGGGTAAGGGGAGCAGGAGAGACAATGGAGAGCAGGAGATAATAAGGGGCGCAGGAGCGAGTAAGGGGAGCAGGAGAGAGTAAGGGGTGCAGTAGAGGGTAATGGGAGCAGGAGAGAGTAAGTGGAGCAAGAGAGAGTAAGGAGAGCAGGAGAGAGTAAGGGGAGCAGGAGGGAGTATGGAGAGCAGGAGAAAGTAAGGGTCGCAGGAGAGAGTAATGGGTACAGGAGAGAGTAAGTGGAGCAGGAGAGAGAAAGGGGAGCAGGATATAATAAGGAGAGCAGGAGAGAAAAGGAGAGCAGGAGAGAAAAGGAGAGCAGGAGAGAATAAGGAGAGCAGGAGAGAGAAAGGGGATCTGGAGATGGTAAGGGGATCAGGAGAGAGTAAGGGGATCAGGAGAGAGTAAGGGGAGCAGGAGCGAGGAAGGGGAGCAGGAGAGATTAAGGGAAGTAGGAGAGAGTAAGGGGATCAGGAGAGAATAAGGGGATCAGGAGAGAGTATGGAGAGCAGGAGAGACTAAGGGGAGCAGGAAAGAGTAATGGGAGAATGGGAGAGTAAGGGGAGCAGGAGAGAGTAATGGGAGCAGAAGAGAGTAAGGAGAGCGGGAGAGAGTAAGGAGAGCAGGATAGAGTAAGGAAAGCAGGAGAGAGTAAGGAGAGCAGGAGAGAGTAAGGGGAGCAGGAGAGAGTATGGAGAGCAGGAGAGATTAAGGAGAGAGGAAGTAGAGCAGGAGAGAGTAAGGGCAGCAGGAGAGAGTAGGGAGAGCAGTAGATTCTAAGGAGAGCAGGAGAGAGTAAGTGGAGCGGGAGAGAGTAAGGGGGGCAGGAGAGAGTAAGGTGAGCAGGAGAGAGTAAGTGGAACAGGAGAGAGTAAGGGGAGCAGTCGAGAGTAAGGGGAGCAGGCTTGAGTAAGGGGAGCAGGATAGAATAAGGAGAGCAGGCGAGAATAAGGAGAGCAGGAGAGAGTAAGGAGAGCAGGAGAGAATAAGCAGAGCAGGAGAGAATAAGGAGAGAGTAAGGAGAGCAGGAGAGAGTAAGGTGAGCAGGATAGAATAAGGAGAGCAGGCGACAATAAGGAGAGCAGGAGAGTGTAATTAGAGCAGGAGAGAATAAGGAGAGCAGGAGAGAGTAAGGGGTGCAGGAGAGAGTAGGGAGAGCAGTAGAGTCTAAGGAGAGCAGGAGAGAGTAAGGGAAGCAGGAGAGAGTAAGGGGAGCAGGAGAGAGTAAGGGGAACAGTAGAGGGTAAGGCGAGCAGGAGAGTGTATTGAGAGCAGGAGAGAGTAAGGGGAGCTAGAGAGAGTAAGGAGAGCAGGAGAGTGTTAGTGGAGCAAGAGAGAGTAAGGAGAGCAGGAGAGAGTAAGGGGAGCAGGAGAGAGTATGGAAAGCAGTAGAGAGTAAGGGTCGCAGGAGAGAGTAATGGGTGCAGGAGAGAGTAAGTGGAGCAGGAGAGAGAAAGGAGAGCAGGATAGAATAAGGAGAGCAGGAGAGAAAAGGAGAGCAGGAGAGAAAAGGAGAGCAGGAGGGAATATGGAGAGCAGGAGAGAGGAAGGGGATCTGGAGAGGGTAAGGGGATCAGGAGAGAGTAAGGGGATCAGGAGAGAGTAAGGGGAGCAGGAGAGAGTAAGGGGAGCAGGAGAGACTAAGGGGAGCATGAGAGAGTAAGGGGAGCAGGAGAGAATAAGGTGAGCAGGAGAGAGTTTGGAGAGCAGGAGAGAGTATGAAGAGAGTAAGGAGGGCAGGAGAGAGTGAGAGGAGCAGGAGAGAAAAAGGGGAGCATGAGAGAATAATGAGAGCAGGAGAGAGTAAGGAGAGCAGGAGAGAAAAAGGAGAGCAGGAGAGAATAAGGAGAGCAGGTGAGAATAAGGAGAGCAAGAGAGAGTAAGGGGAGCAGGAAAGAGTATGGAGAGCAGGAGAGAGAAGGGGAGTAGGAGAGAGTAAGAGGAGCAGGGCAGAGTAATGGGAGCAGGAGAGAGTAAGGGGAGCAGAAGAGAGTAAGGAGAGCAGGAGAGAGTAAGGTGAGCAGGAGAGAGTATGTAGAGCTGGAGAGCGTAAGGGGAGCAGTACAGAGTAAGGGGAGCAGGAGAGAGGAAGGGGAGCAGGAGAGAGTAAGGAGAGAGTAAGGAGAGCAGGAGAGAGTAAGGGGAGCAGGAGAGAGTAGGGAGAGCAGTAGAGTCTTAGGAGAGCAGGAGAGAGTCAGGAGAGAGTATGGGGAGCAGGAGAGAGTAAGGGGAGCAGGAGAGAGTATGGAGAGCAGGAGAGAGTAAGGGGAGTAAAATATAGTAAGGGGAGCAGAAGAGAGTAAGGGGAGCAGGAGAGAGTAAGGAGTGCAGGAGAGAGTAAGGGAAGCAGGAGAGAGTAAGGAGAGCAGGAGATAGTAAGGGGAGCACAAGAGATTAAGGGGAGCAGGAGAGAGTAAGGGGAGCAGGAGAGAGTAAGGGGAGCAGGAGAGAGTAAGGGGAGCAGGAGAGAGTAAGGGGAACAGTAGAGGGTAAGGCGAGCAGGAGAGTGTATGGAGAGCAGGAGAGAGTAAGGGGAGCTAGAGAGAGTAAGGAGAGCAGGAGAGTGTAAGTGGAGCAAGAGAGAGTAAGGAGAGCAGGAGAGAGTAAGGGGAGCAGGAGAGAGTATGGAGAGCAGTAGAGAGTAAGGGTCGCAGGAGAGAGTAATGGGTGCAGGAGAGAGTAAGTGGAGCAGGAGAGAGAAAGGGGAGCAGGATAGAATAAGGAGAGCAGGAGAGAAAAGGAGAGCAGGAGAGAAAAGGAGAGCAGGAGAGAATATGGAGAGCAGGAGAGAGTAAGGGGATCTGGAGATGGTAAGGGGATCAGGAGAGAGTAAGGGGATCAGGAGAGAGTAAGGGAAGCAGAAGAGAGTAAGGGGAGCAGGAGAGATTAAGGGGAGTAGGAGAGAGTAAGGGGAGCAGGAGAGAATAAGGTGAGCAGGAGAGAGTATGGAGAGCAGTAGAGACTAAGGGGAGCAGGAGAGAGTAAGGGGAGAATGGGAGAGTAAGGGGAGCAGGAGAGAGTAATGGGAGCAGGAGAGAGTAAGGAGAGCATGAAAGAGTAAGGGGAGCAGGAGAGAGTATGGAGAGCAGGAGAGAGTAAGGGGAGCAGGAGAGAGTAAGGTGAGCAGGAGAGAGTAAGGGCAGCAGGAGAGAGTAAGGAGAGCAGGAGATAGTAAGGAGAGAGGAAGTAGAGAAGGAGAGAGTAAGGGCAGCAGGAGAGAGTAGGGAGAGCAGCAGATTCTAAGGAGAGCAGGAGAGAGTATGGAGAGAGTAAGTGAAGCAGGAGAGCGTAAGGGGAGCAGGAGACAGTAAGGGGAGCAGGAGAGAGGAAGGAGAGGAGTAGAGAGTATGGAGAGCAGGAGAGAGTATGGAGAGCAGGACAGAGGATGGAGAGAATATGGAGAGCAGGAGCGAGTAAGGGGAGCAGGAGTGGGTAAGGTGAGCTGGACGGAGTATGGAGAGCAGGAGAGAGTAAGGGGAGCAGGAGACAGTAAGGGGAGCAGGAGAGAGTAAGGAGTGCAGGAGAGAGTAAGGGAAGCAGGAGAGTTTAAGGGGAGCAGGAGAGAGTAAGGGGAGCAGGAGAGAGTAAGGGGAGCAGGAGAGTTTAAGGGGAGCAGGAGAGAGTATGGAGAGAGTAAGGAGAGCAGGAGAGGGCAAAGTGAGCAGGAGAGAGTATGGAGAGCAGGAGAGAGTAAGGCGAGCAGGAGACAGTAAGGGGAGCAGGAGAGAGTAAGGAGTGCATGAAAGAGTAAGGGGAGCAGGAGAGAGTGAGGACAGCAGGAGAGAGTAAGGGGAGCAGGAGAGAGTAAGGGGAGCAGGAGAGAGAAAGGGGAGCAGGAGAGAGTAAGGGGGGCAGGAGAGAGTAAGGGGAGCAGGAGAGAGTAAGGGGAGCAGGAGAGAGTAAGGTGAGCAGGAGAGAGTAAGGGGAGCAGGAGAGAGTAAGGGGAGCAGGAGAGAGTAACGAGAGCAGGAGAGAGTAAGGAGAGCAGGAGAGAGTATGGAGAGAGTAAGGAGAGCAGGAGAGGGTAAGGGTAGCAGGTGAGGGTAAGGTGAGGAGGAGAGAGTATGGAGAGCAGGAGCGAGTAAGGGGAGCTAGAGAGAGAAAGGGGAGCAGGAGAGAGTAATGGGAGCAGGAGAGAGTAAGTAGATCATGAGTGGGTAAGGGGAGCAGGAGAGACTATGGAGAGCAGGAGATAATAAGGAGCGCAGGAGCGAGTAAGGGGAGCAGGAGAGAGTAAGGGGTGCAGGATAGAATAAGCAGAGCAGGAGAGAAAAGGAGAGCAGGAGGGAAAAGGAGAGCAGGAGAGAAAAGGAGAGCAGGAGAGAATAAGGAGAGAAGGAGAGAGTAAGGGGAGCATGAGAGAGTAGGGGGAGCAGGAGAGAGTAAGGGGATCAGGAGAGAGTAAGGGGATCAGGATAGAGTAAGGGGTTCTGGAGTGAGTAACGGGATCAGGAGAGAGTAAGGGGAGCAGGAGAGCGTAAGGGGAGCAGGTGAGATTATGGGGAGCAGGAGAGAGTAAGGGAAGCAGGAGAGATTAAGGGGAGCAGGAGATAGTAAGGTGAGCAGGAGAGAGTAAGGGGAGCCGGAGAGAGTAAGGGGAGCAGGAAAGAGTAAGGCGAGCAGGAGAAAGTAAGGGGAGCAGGAGAGAGTAAGGGGAGCAGGAAAGAGTAAGGGGAGCAAGAGAGAGTAAGGGGAGCAGGAGAGTTTAAGGGGAGCAGGAGAGAGTAAGGCGAGCAGGAGAGATTAAGGCAAGCAGGAGAGAGTAAGGGGAGCAGGAGAGAATAAGGAGAGCAGGAGAGGGTAAAGAGAGAGTAAGGAGAGCATCAGAGAGTAAGGAGAGAAGCAGAGAGTAAGGAGAGCAGGAGAGAGTAAGGAACGAGTAAGGGGAGCAGGAGAGAGTTATGAGAGCAGGAGAGTGTAAGGAGAGCAGGAGAGAGTAAGGAGAGCAGGAGAGAGTAAGGGGAGCAGGAGAGAGTAAGTAAAGAGGGAGAGAGTAAGTGGAGCAGGAGAGAGTAAGGGGAGCAGGAGAGTGTAAGGAGAGCAGGAGAGAGTAAGGAGAGCAGGAGAGAGTAAGGGGAGCAGGAGAGAGTAAGGAGAGGAGAGAGTAAGGAGAGCAGGAGAGAGTAAGGAGAGAGTAAGGAGAGCAGTAGAGAGCAAGGAGAGCAGGAGAGAGTAAGGAGATTAAGGAGAGTAAGGAGAGAGTAAGGAGAGAGTAAGGATAGAGTAATGAGAGAGTATGGAGAGCAGGACAGAGTAATGAGAGCAGGAGAGAGTAGGAAGAGCAGGAGAGAGTAAGGAGAGCAGGTGAGAGTAAGGAGAGCAGGAGAGAGTAAGGAGAGCAGGAGAGAGTCAGGAAAGCAAGAGAGAGTAAAGAGAGAGGAAGGAGAGCAGGTGAGAGTAAAGAGAGAGTAGGAGAGCAGGGGAGAGTAAGGGGAGCTGGAGAGAGTAAGGAGAGCAGGAGAGAGTACGGGGAGCAGCATAGAATAAGGAGAGCAGGAGAGAATAAGGAGAGCAGGAGAGAGTAAGGAGTGCAGGAGAGAATAAGGAGAGCAGGAGAGAATAAGGAGTGCAGGAGAGAGTAAGAAGAGCAGGAGAGAATATGGAGAGCAGGAGAAAGTAAGCTGAGCAGGAGAGAGTAAGGAGAGCAGGAGAGAGTATGGAGAGCTTGAGAGAATAAGGGGAGCAGGAGGGAGTAAGGAGAGCAGGAGAGAGTCAGGAGAGCAGTAGAGAGTAAGGGGAGCAGGAGAGAGTAAGGGGTGCAGGAAAGAGTAAGGGGAGCAGGAGAGAGTAAGGGGAGCAGGAGAGAGCAAGGGGAGCTGGAGAGAGCAAGGGGAGCAGGAGAGAGTAAGGAGAGCAGGAGAGAGTAAGGAGACCAGCAGAGAGTAAGGGGAGCAGGAGAGATTAAAGAGAGAGTAAGGAGAGCAGGGGAGAGTAAGGGGAGCAGGAGAGAACAAGGGGAGCAGGAGAGAGTAAGGAGTGTAGGAAGAACAAGGAGAGAAGGAGACACTAAGGGAAGAAGGAGAGAGTAAAGAGAGAGTAAGGAGAGCAGGTGAGAGTAAGGAGAGCAGGAGAGAGTATGGAGAGAGTTAGGAGAGCAGGAGAGTGTAAGCGGAGCAGGAGAGGGTAAGGTGAGCAGGAGAGAGTAAGGGGAGCAGGAGAGAGGAAGGAGAGGAGGAGAGAGTAAGGAGAGCAGGAGAGAGTAAGGAGAGCAGGAGAGAGTATGGAGAGAGTTAGGAGAGCAGGAGAGTGTAAGCGGAGCAGGAGAGGGTAAGGTGAGCAGGAGAGAGTAAGGGGAGCAGGAGAGAGGATGGAGAGGATGAGAGAGTAAGGGGAGCAGGAGAGAGTAAGGGGAGCAGGAGAGAGTAAGGGGAGCAGGAGAGAGGATGGAGAGGAGGAGAGAGTAAGGAGAGCAGGAGAGAGTAAGGAGAGCAGGAGAGAGTATGGAGAGAGTAAGGAGAGCAGGAGAGGGTAAGGTGATCAGGGGAGAGTATGGAGAGCCGGAGAGAGTAAGGCGAGCAGGAGACAGTAAGGGGAGCAGGAGAGAGTAAGGAGTGCATGAGAGAGTAAGGGGAGCAGGAGAGAGTGAGGACAGCAGGAGAGAGTAAGGATAGCAGGAGAGAGTAAGGAGAGCAGGAGAGAATATGGAGAGAGTATGGAGATCAGGAGAGGGTAAGGGGAGCAGGAGATGGTAAGGTGAGGAGGAGAGAGTATGGAGAGCAGGAGAGAATAAGGAGAGCAGGAGAGAGTAAGGAGTGCAGGAGAGAGTAAGAAGAGCAGGAGAGAATATGGAGAGCAGGAGAAAGTAAGGGGAGCAGGAGAGAGTAAGGAGAGCAGGAGAGAGTATGGAGAGCAGGAGAGAATAAGGGGAGCAGGAGAGAGTAAGGAGAGCAGGAGAGAGTCAGGAGAGCAGGAGAGAGTAAGGGGAGCAGGAGAGAGTAATGGGAGCTGGAGAGAGTAAGTAGATCAGGAGAGAGTAAGGGGAGCAGGAGAGAGTATGGAGAGCAGGAGATAGCAAGGGGCGCAGGAGAGAGTAAGGGGAGCAGGAGAGAGTAAGGGGTGCAGGATAGAATAAGCAGAGCAGGAGAGAAAAGGAGAGCAGGAGAGAAAAGGAGAGCAGGAGAGAAAAGGAGAGAAGGAGAGAATAAGGAGAGAAGGAGAGAATAAGGGGAGCATGAGAGAATAAGGGGAGCAGGAGAGAGTAAGGGTATCAGGAGAGAGTAAGGGGATCAGGATAGAGTAAGGGGTTCAGGAGAGAGTAACGGGATCAGGAGAGAGTAAGGGGAGCAGGAGAGAGTAAGGGGAGAAGGTGAGATTAAGGGGAGCAGGAGAGAGTAAGGGGAGCAGGAGAGATTAAGGGGAGTATTAGATAGTAAGGTGAGCAGGAGAGAGTAAGGGGAGCAGGAGAGAGTAAGGGGAGCAGGAGAGAGTAAGGCGAGCAGCAGAGAGTATGGGAGCAGGAGAGAGTCAGGTGAGCAGTAGAGAGTAAGGGAAACAGGCGAGAGTAAGGGGTGCAGGCGAGAGTAAGGGGAGCAGGCGAGAGTAAGGGGAGCAGGAGAGAGTAAGGGGTGCAGGAGAGACTAAGGGGAGCAGGCGAGATTAAGTGGAGCAGGCGAGAGTAAGGGGTGCAGGAGAGAGTAAGGGGAGCAGGAGAGAGTAAGGGGAGCAGGAGAGAGTAAGGAGAGCAGGAGAAAGTAAGGGCAAAAGGAGAGAGTAAGGGGAGCAGGAAAGAGTAAGGGGAGCAAGAGAGAGTAAGGGGAGCAGGAGAGAGCAGGGGGAGCAGGAGAGAGCAAGGGGATCAGGAGAGAGTAAGGGGAGCAGGAGAGAGTAAGGGGAGCAGGAGAGAGCAAGGGGAGCAGGAGAGAGGATAGAGAGGAGGAGAGAGTAAGGAGAGCAGGAGAGAGTAAGGAGAGCAGGAGAGAGTATGGAGAGAGTAAGGAGAGCAGGAGAGGGTAAGGTGAGCAGGAGAGAGTATGGAGAGCAGGAGAGAGTAAGGCGAGCAGGAGACAGGAAGGGGAGCAGGAGAGAGTAAGGAGTGCATGAGAGAGTAAGGGGAGCAGGAGAGAGTGAGGACAGCAGGAGAGAGTAAGGGGAGCAGGACAGAGTAAGGGGAGCAGGAGAGAGAAAGGGGAGCAGGAGAGAGTAAGGGTGGCAGGAGAGAGTAAGGGGAGCAGGAGAGAGTAAGGGGAGCAGGAGAGAGTCAGGGGAGCAGGAGAGAGTAAGGGGAGCAGGAGAGAGTAAGGGGAGCAGGAGAGAGTAACGAGAGCAGGAGAGAGTAAGGAGAGCAGGAGAGAGTATGGAGAGAGTAAG
Organism: Cetorhinus maximus; assembly: GCF_964194155.1. NCBI lineage: Eukaryota > Metazoa > Chordata > Chondrichthyes > Lamniformes > Cetorhinidae > Cetorhinus > Cetorhinus maximus. Next base: position 19,500 of record NW_027598178.1, read on the forward strand.
GAGAGCAGGAAAGGGTAAGGGGAGCAGGAGAGGTTAAGGTTAGGAGGAGAGAGTATGGAGAGCAGGAGAGAGTAAGGGGAGCTAGAGAGAGAAAGGGAAGCAGGAGAGAGTAATGGGAGCAGGAGAGAGTAAGTAGATCAGGAGTGGGTAAGGGGAGCAGGAGAGAGAATGGAGAGCAGGAGATAGTAAGTGGCGCAGGAGCGAGTAAGGGGAGCAGGAGAGAGTAAGGGGTGCAGGATAGAATAAGCAGAGCAGGAGAGAAAAGGAGAGCAGGAGAGAAAAGGAGAGCAGGAGAGAAAAGGAGAGCAGGAGAGAATAAGGAGAGAAGGAGAGAGTAAGGGGAGCATGAGAGAGTAGGGGGAGCAGGAGAGAGTAAGGGGAGCAGGAGAGATTAAGGGGAGCAGGAGATAGTAAGGTGAGCAGGAGAGAGTAAGGGGAGCCGGAGAGAGTAAGGGGAGCAGGAAAGAGTAAGGCGAGCAGGAGAAAGTAAGGGGAGCAGGAGAGAGTAAGGGGAGCAGGAAAGAGTAAGGGGAGCAGGAGAGAGTAAGGGGAGCAGGAGAGTTTAAGGGGAGCAGGAGAGAGTAATGCGAGCAGGAGAGAGTAAGGCAAGCAGGAGAGAGTAAGGGGAGCAGGAGAGAATAAGGAGAGCAGGAGAGGGTAAAGAAAGAGTAAGGAGAGCATCAGAGAGTAAGGAGAGAAGCAGAGAGTAAGGAGAGCAGGAGAGAGTAAGGACCGAGTAAGGGGAGCAGGAGAGAGTTATGAGAGCAGGAGAGTGTAAGGAGAGCAGGAGAGAGTAAGGAGAGCAGGAGAGAGTAAGGGGAGCAGGAGAGAGTAAGTAAAGAGGGAGAGAGTAAGTGGAGCAGGAGAGAGTAAGGGGAGCAGGAGAGTGTAAGGAGAGCAGGAGAGAGTAAGGAGAGCAGGAGAGTGTAAGGGGAGCAGGAGAGAGTAAGGAGAGGAGGAGAGAGTAAGGAGAGCACGAGAGAGTAAGGAGAGAGTAAGGAGAGCAGTAGAGAGCAAGGAGAGCAGGAGAGAGTAAGGAGAGTAAGGAGAGTAAGGAGAGAGTAAGGAGAGAGTAAGGAGAGTGTAAGGATAGAGTAATGAGAGAGTATGGAGAGCAGGACAGCGTAATGAGAGCAGGAGAGAGTAGGAAGAGCAGGAGAGAGTAAGGAGAGCAGGAGAGAGTAAGGAGAACAGGAGAGAGTAAGGAGAGCAGGAGAGAGTCAGGAAAGCAAGAGAGAGTAAAGAGAGAGGAAGGAGAGCAGGTGAGAGTAAAGAGAGAGTAGGAGAGCAGGGGAGAGTAAGGGGCGCCGGAGAGAGTAAGGAGAGCAGGAGAGAGTACGGGGAGCAGGATAGAATAAGGAGAGCAGGATAGAGTAAGGGGAGCAGGAGAGAGTAAGGAGAGCAGGGGAGAGTAAGTGGAGCAGGCGCGAGTAAGGGTAGCAGCATAGAATAAGTAGAGCTGGAGAGAATAAGTAGAGCCGGAGAGAGTAAGGAGAGTAGGAGAGAGTAAGGGGAGTAGGAAAGAGTAAGGAGAGCAGGAGAGTGTAAGAAGAGTAGGAGAGAGTAAGGGGAGCAGGAGAGAGTAAGGGGAGCAGGAGAGAGTAAGGAGAGCAGGAAAGAGTAAGGGTAGCAGGAGAGAGTAAGGAGAGCAGGATAGAATAAGGAGAGCAGGAGAGTAAGGATAGCAGGAGAGAGTAAGGGGAGCAGGAGAGAGTAATGGGAGCAGGAGAGAGCAAGGCGAGCAGGAGAGAGCAAGGGGAGCAGGAGGCAGTAAGGGGAGCAGGAGGGCGTAAGGAGAGCAGGAGAGATTAAGGAGACCAGGAGACAGTCAGGGGAGCAGGAGAGAGTACAGAGAGATGAAGGAGAGGAGTAGAGTGTAAGAAGAGTAGGAGAGAGTAAGGGGAGCAGGAGAGGTTAAGGAGAGCTGGAGAGAGTAAGGAGAGCAGGAGAGAGTAAGGAGAGCAGGAGAGAGTAAGGGGAGCAGGAGAGTGTAAGGAGAGCAGGAGAGAGTAAGGAGCGCAGGAGAGAGTAAGGGGAGCATGAGAGAGTAAGGGTAGCAGGAGAGAGTAAGGGAAGCAGGAGAGAATAAAGAGAGAGTAAGGACAGCAGCAGAGAGTAAAGAGAGCAGCAGAGAGTAACGGGAGCAGGAGAGAGTACAGGAGAGAGTAAGGAGAGAAGGAGAGTTTAAGGAGAGCAGGAGAGTGTAAGGAGAGCAGGAGAGAGAAAGGGGTGCAGGAGAGTGTAAGTGGATCAGGAGACAGTAAGGAGAGCAGGAGGGAGTAAGGGGAGCAGGAGAGAGTAAGGAGGGCAGGAGAGAGTAAGGAGAGCAGGAGAGAGTAAGGAGTGCAGGAGAGAGTAAGGGGAGGAGGAGAGAGTAAGGAAAGCAGGAGAGAGTAAGGGGAGCAGGAGAGTGTAAGAAGAGCAGGAGAGAATATGGAGAGCAGGAGAAAGTAAGGGGAGCAGGAGAGAGTAAGGAGAGCAGGAGAGAGTATGGAGAGCAGGAGAGAATAAGGGGAGCAGGAGAGAGTAAGGAGAGCAGGAGAGAGTCAGGAGAGCAGGAGAGAGTAAGGGGAGCAGGAGAGAGTAATGGGAGCCGGAGAGAGTAAGTAGATCAGGAGAGAGTAAGGGGAGCAGGAGAGAGTATGGAGAGCAGGAGATAGTAAGGGGCGCAGGAGAGAGTAAGGGGAGCAGGAGAGAGTAAGGGGTGCAGGATAGAATAAGCAGAGCAGGAGAGAAAAGGAGAGCAGGAGAGAAAAGGAGAGCAGGAGAGAAAAGGAGAGAAGGAGAGAATAAGGAGAGAAGGAGAGAATAAGGGGAGCATGAGAGAGTAAGGGGAGCAGGAGAGAGTAAGGGTATCAGGAGAGAGTAAGGGGATCAGGATAGAGTAAGGGGTTCAGGAGAGAGTAACGGGATCAGGAGAGAGTAAGGGGAGCAGGAGAGAGTAAGGGGAGAAGGTGAGATTAAGGGGAGCAGGAGAGAGTAAGGGGAGCAGGAGAGATTAAGGGGAGTATTAGATAGTAAGGTGAGCAGGAGAGAGTAAGGGGAGCAGGAGAGAGTAAGGGGAGCAGGAGAGAGTAAGGCGAGCAGCAGAGAGTATGGGAGCAGGAGAGAGTCAGGTGAGCAGTAGAGAGTAAGGGAAACAGGCGAGAGTAAGGGGTGCAGGCGAGAGTAAGGGGAGCAGGCGAGAGTAAGGGGAGCAGGAGAGAGTAAGGGGTGCAGGAGAGACTAAGGGGAGCAGGCGAGATTAAGTGGAGCAGGCGAGAGTAAGGGGAGCAGGAGAGAGTAAGGGGAGCAGGAGAGAGTAAGGGGAGCAGGAGAGAGTATGGAGAGCAGGATAGAATAAGGAGAGCAGGAGAGAATAAGGAGACCAGGAGAGAGTAAGGAGAGCAGGAGAGAATAAGGAGAGCAGGAGAGAATAAGGAGAGCAGGAGAGAGAAAGTAGAGCAGGAGAGAATAAGGAGAGCAGGAGAGACTAACGGGAGAAGGAGAGAGTGAGGAAAGCAGGAGAGAGTAAGGAGAGCAGGAGAGAATAAGGGGAGCAGGAGAGAGTAAGGAGAGCAGGAGAGAGTAAGGAGAGCAGGAGAAAGTAAGGGCAAAAGGAGAGAGTAAGGGGAGCAGGAAAGAGTAAGGGGAGCAGGAGAGAGTAAGGGGAGCAGGAGAGAGCAGGGGGAGCAGGAGAGAGCAAGGGGATCAGGAGAGAGTAAGGGGAGCAGGAGAGAGTAAGGGGAGCAGGAGAGAGCAAGGGGAGCAGGAGAGAGGATAGAGAGGAGGAGAGAGTAAGGAGAGCAGGAGAGAGTAAGGAGAGCAGGAGAGAGTATGGAGAGAGTAAGGAGAGCAGGAGAGGGTAAGGTGAGCAGGAGAGAGTATGGAGAGCAGGAGAGAGTAAGGCGAGCAGGAGACAGGAAGGGGAGCAGGAGAGAGTAAGGAGTGCATGAGAGAGTAAGGGGAGCAGGAGAGAGTGAGGACAGCAGGAGAGAGTAAGGGGAGCAGGACAGAGTAAGGGGAGCAGGAGAGAGAAAGGGGAGCAGGAGAGAGTAAGGGTGGCAGGAGAGAGTAAGGGGAGCAGGAGAGAGTAAGGGGAGCAGGAGAGAGTCAGGGGAGCAGGAGAGAGTAAGGGGAGCAGGAGAGAGTAAGGGGAGCAGGAGAGAGTAACGAGAGCAGGAGAGAGTAAGGAGAGCAGGAGAGAGTATGGAGAGAGTAAGGAGAGCAGGAAAGGGTAAGGGGAGCAGGAGAGGTTAAGGTTAGGAGGAGAGAGTATGGAGAGCAGGAGAGAGTAGGGGGAGCTAGAGAGAGAAAGGGGAGCAGGAGAGAGTAATGGGAGCAGGAGAGAGTAAGTAGATCAGGAGTGGGTAAGGGGAGCAGGAGAGAGTATGGAGAGCAGGAGATAGTAAGGGGCGCAGGAGCGAGTAAGGGGAGCAGGAGAGAGTAAGGGGTGCAGGATAGAATAAGCAGAGCAGGAGAGAAAAGGAGAGCAGGAGAGAAAAGGAGAGCAGGAGAGAAAAGGAGAGCAGGAGAGAATAAGGAGAGAAGGAGAGAGTAAGGGGAGCATGAGAGAGTAGGGGGAGCAGGAGAGAGTAAGGGTATCAGGAGAGAGTAAGGGGATCAGGATAGAGTAAGGGGTTCTGGAGAGCGTAAGGGGAGCAGGTGAGATTATGGGGAGCAGGAGAGAGTAAGGGGAGCAGGAGAGATTAAGGGGAGCAGGAGATAGTAAGGTGAGCAGGAGAGAGTAAGGGGAGCCGGAGAGAGTAAGGGGAGCAGGAAAGAGTAAGTCGAGCAGGAGAAAGTAAGGGGAGCAGGAGAGAGTAAGGGGAGCAGGAAAGAGTAAGGGGAGCAGGAGAGAGTAAGGGGAGCAGGAGAGTTTAAGGGGAGCAGGAGAGAGTAATGCGAGCAGGAGAGAGTAAGGCAAGCAGGAGAGAGTAAGGGGAGCAGGAGAGAATTAGGAGAGCAGGAGAGGGTAAAGAAAGAGTAAGGAGAGCATCAGAGAGTAAGGAGAGAAGCAGAGAGTAAGGAGAGCAGGAGAGAGTAAGGACCGAGTAAGGGGAGCAGGAGAGAGTTATGAGAGCAGGAGAGTGTAAGGAGAGCAGGAGAGAGTAAGGAGAGCAGGAGAGAGTAAGGGGAGCAGGAGAGAGTAAGTAAAGAGGGAGAGAGTAAGTGGAGCAGGAGAGAGTAAGGGGAGCAGGAGAGTGTAAGGAGAGCAGGAGAGAGTAAGGAGAGCAGGAGAGTGTAAGGGGAGCAGGAGAGAGTAAGGAGAGGAGGAGAGAGTAAGGAGAGCACGAGAGAGTAAGGAGAGAGTAAGGAGAGCAGTAGAGAGCAAGGAGAGCAGGAGAGAGTAAGGAGAGTAAGGAGAGTAAGGAGAGAGTAAGGAGAGAGTAAGGAGAGTGTAAGGATAGAGTAATGAGAGAGTATGGAGAGCAGGACAGCGTAATGAGAGCAGGAGAGAGTAGGAAGAGCAGGAGAGAGTAAGGAGAGCAGGAGAGAGTAAGGAGAACAGGAGAGAGTAAGGAGAGCAGGAGAGAGTCAGGAAAGCAAGAGAGAGTAAAGAGAGAGGAAGGAGAGCAGGTGAGAGTAAAGAGAGAGTAGGAGAGCAGGGGAGAGTAAGGGGCGCCGGAGAGAGTAAGGAGAGCAGGAGAGAGTACGGGGAGCAGGATAGAATAAGGAGAGCAGGATAGAGTAAGGGGAGCAGGAGAGAGTAAGGAGAGCAGGGGAGAGTAAGTGGAGCAGGCGCGAGTAAGGGTAGCAGCATAGAATAAGTAGAGCTGGAGAGAATAAGTAGAGCCGGAGAGAGTAAGGAGAGTAGGAGAGAGTAAGGGGAGTAGGAAAGAGTAAGGAGAGCAGGAGAGTGTAAGAAGAGTAGGAGAGAGTAAGGGGAGCAGGAGAGAGTAAGGGGAGCAGGAGAGAGTAAGGAGAGCAGGAAAGAGTAAGGGTAGCAGGAGAGAGTAAGGAGAGCAGGATAGAATAAGGAGAGCAGGAGAGTAAGGATAGCAGGAGAGAGTAAGGGGAGCAGGAGAGAGTAATGGGAGCAGGAGAGAGCAAGGCGAGCAGGAGAGAGCAAGGGGAGCAGGAGGCAGTAAGGGGAGCAGGAGGGCGTAAGGAGAGCAGGAGAGATTAAGGAGACCAGGAGACAGTCAGGGGAGCAGGAGAGAGTACAGAGAGATGAAGGAGAGGAGTAGAGTGTAAGAAGAGTAGGAGAGAGTAAGGGGAGCAGGAGAGGTTAAGGAGAGCTGGAGAGAGTAAGGAGAGCAGGAGAGAGTAAGGAGAGCAGGAGAGAGTAAGGGGAGCAGGAGAGTGTAAGGAGAGCAGGAGAGAGTAAGGAGCGCAGGAGAGAGTAAGGGGAGCATGAGAGAGTAAGGGTAGCAGGAGAGAGTAAGGGAAGCAGGAGAGAATAAAGAGAGAGTAAGGACAGCAGCAGAGAGTAAAGAGAGCAGCAGAGAGTAACGAGAGCAGGAGAGAGTACAGGAGAGAGTAAGGAGAGAAGGAGAGTTTAAGGAGAGCAGGAGAGTGTAAGGAGAGCAGGAGAGAGAAAGGGGTGCAGGAGAGTGTAAGTGGATCAGGAGACAGTAAGGAGAGCAGGAGGGAGTAAGGGGAGCAGGAGAGAGTAAGGAGGGCAGGAGAGAGTAAGGAGAGCAGGAGAGAGTAAGGAGTGCAGGAGAGAGTAAGGGGAGGAGGAGAGAGTAAGGAAAGCAGGAGAGAGTAAGGGGAGCAGGAGAGTGTAAGAAGAGCAGGAGAGAATATGGAGAGCAGGAGAAAGTAAGGGGAGCAGGAGAGAGTAAGGAGAGCAGGAGAGAGTATGGAGAGCAGGAGAGAATAAGGGGAGCAGGAGAGAGTAAGGAGAGCAGGAGAGAGTCAGGAGAGCAGGAGAGAGTAAGGGGAGCAGGAGAGAGTAATGGGAGCCGGAGAGAGTAAGTAGATCAGGAGAGAGTAAGGGGAGCAGGAGAGAGTATGGAGAGCAGGAGATAGTAAGGGGCGCAGGAGAGAGTAAGGGGAGCAGGAGAGAGTAAGGGGTGCAGGATAGAATAAGCAGAGCAGGAGAGAAAAGGAGAGCAGGAGAGAAAAGGAGAGCAGGAGAGAAAAGGAGAGAAGGAGAGAATAAGGAGAGAAGGAGAGAATAAGGGGAGCATGAGAGAGTAAGGGGAGCAGGAGAGAGTAAGGGTATCAGGAGAGAGTAAGGGGATCAGGATAGAGTAAGGGGTTCAGGAGAGAGTAACGGGATCAGGAGAGAGTAAGGGGAGCAGGAGAGAGTAAGGGGAGAAGGTGAGATTAAGGGGAGCAGGAGAGAGTAAGGGGAGCAGGAGAGATTAAGGGGAGTATTAGATAGTAAGGTGAGCAGGAGAGAGTAAGGGGAGCAGGAGAGAGTAAGGGGAGCAGGAGAGAGTAAGGCGAGCAGCAGAGAGTATGGGAGCAGGAGAGAGTCAGGTGAGCAGTAGAGAGTAAGGGAAACAGGCGAGAGTAAGGGGTGCAGGCGAGAGTAAGGGGAGCAGGCGAGAGTAAGGGGAGCAGGAGAGAGTAAGGGGTGCAGGAGAGACTAAGGGGAGCAGGCGAGATTAAGTGGAGCAGGCGAGAGTAAGGGGAGCAGGAGAGAGTAAGGGGAGCAGGAGAGAGTAAGGGGAGCAGGAGAGAGTATGGAGAGCAGGATAGAATAAGGAGAGCAGGAGAGAATAAGGAGACCAGGAGAGAGTAAGGAGAGCAGGAGAGAATAAGGAGAGCAGGAGAGAATAAGGAGAGCAGGAGAGAGAAAGTAGAGCAGGAGAGAATAAGGAGAGCAGGAGAGACTAACGGGAGAAGGAGAGAGTGAGGAAAGCAGGAGAGAGTAAGGAGAGCAGGAGAGAATAAGGGGAGCAGGAGAGAGTAAGGAGAGCAGGAGAGAGTAAGGAGAGCAGGAGAAAGTAAGGGCAAAAGGAGAGAGTAAGGGGAGCAGGAAAGAGTAAGGGGAGCAGGAGAGAGTAAGGGGAGCAGGAGAGAGCAGGGGGAGCAGGAGAGAGCAAGGGGATCAGGAGAGAGTAAGGGGAGCAGGAGAGAGTAAGGGGAGCAGGAGAGAGCAAGGGGAGCAGGAGAGAGGATAGAGAGGAGGAGAGAGTAAGGAGAGCAGGAGAGAGTAAGGAGAGCAGGAGAGAGTATGGAGAGAGTAAGGAGAGCAGGAGAGGGTAAGGTGAGCAGGAGAGAGTATGGAGAGCAGGAGAGAGTAAGGCGAGCAGGAGACAGGAAGGGGAGCAGGAGAGAGTAAGGAGTGCATGAGAGAGTAAGGGGAGCAGGAGAGAGTGAGGACAGCAGGAGAGAGTAAGGGGAGCAGGACAGAGTAAGGGGAGCAGGAGAGAGAAAGGGGAGCAGGAGAGAGTAAGGGTGGCAGGAGAGAGTAAGGGGAGCAGGAGAGAGTAAGGGGAGCAGGAGAGAGTCAGGGGAGCAGGAGAGAGTAAGGGGAGCAGGAGAGAGTAAGGGGAGCAGGAGAGAGTAACGAGAGCAGGAGAGAGTAAGGAGAGCAGGAGAGAGTATGGAGAGAGTAAGGAGAGCAGGAAAGGGTAAGGGGAGCAGGAGAGGTTAAGGTTAGGAGGAGAGAGTATGGAGAGCAGGAGAGAGTAGGGGGAGCTAGAGAGAGAAAGGGGAGCAGGAGAGAGTAATGGGAGCAGGAGAGAGTAAGTAGATCAGGAGTGGGTAAGGGGAGCAGGAGAGAGTATGGAGAGCAGGAGATAGTAAGGGGCGCAGGAGCGAGTAAGGGGAGCAGGAGAGAGTAAGGAGGGCAGGAGAGAGTAAGGAGAGCAGGAGAGAGTAAGGAGTGCAGGAGAGAGTAAGGGGAGGAGGAGAGAGTAAGGAAAGCAGGAGAGAGTAAGGGGAGCAGGAGAGTGTAAGAAGAGCAGGAGAGAATATGGAGAGCAGGAGAAAGTAAGGGGAGCAGGAGAGAGTAAGGAGAGCAGGAGAGAGTATGGAGAGCAGGAGAGAATAAGGGGAGCAGGAGAGAGTAAGGAGAGCAGGAGAGAGTCAGGAGAGCAGGAGAGAGTAAGGGGAGCAGGAGAGAGTAATGGGAGCCGGAGAGAGTAAGTAGATCAGGAGAGAGTAAGGGGAGCAGGAGAGAGTATGGAGAGCAGGAGATAGTAAGGGGCGCAGGAGAGAGTAAGGGGAGCAGGAGAGAGTAAGGGGTGCAGGATAGAATAAGCAGAGCAGGAGAGAAAAGGAGAGCAGGAGAGAAAAGGAGAGCAGGAGAGAAAAGGAGAGAAGGAGAGAATAAGGAGAGAAGGAGAGAATAAGGGGAGCATGAGAGAGTAAGGGGAGCAGGAGAGAGTAAGGGTATCAGGAGAGAGTAAGGGGATCAGGATAGAGTAAGGGGTTCAGGAGAGAGTAACGGGATCAGGAGAGAGTAAGGGGAGCAGGAGAGAGTAAGGGGAGAAGGTGAGATTAAGGGGAGCAGGAGAGAGTAAGGGGAGCAGGAGAGATTAAGGGGAGTATTAGATAGTAAGGTGAGCAGGAGAGAGTAAGGGGAGCAGGAGAGAGTAAGGGGAGCAGGAGAGAGTAAGGCGAGCAGCAGAGAGTATGGGAGCAGGAGAGAGTCAGGTGAGCAGTAGAGAGTAAGGGAAACAGGCGAGAGTAAGGGGTGCAGGCGAGAGTAAGGGGAGCAGGCGAGAGTAAGGGGAGCAGGAGAGAGTAAGGGGTGCAGGAGAGACTAAGGGGAGCAGGCGAGATTAAGTGGAGCAGGCGAGAGTAAGGGGAGCAGGAGAGAGTAAGGGGAGCAGGAGAGAGTAAGGGGAGCAGGAGAGAGTATGGAGAGCAGGATAGAATAAGGAGAGCAGGAGAGAATAAGGAGACCAGGAGAGAGTAAGGAGAGCAGGAGAGAATAAGGAGAGCAGGAGAGAATAAGGAGAGCAGGAGAGAGAAAGTAGAGCAGGAGAGAATAAGGAGAGCAGGAGAGACTAACGGGAGAAGGAGAGAGTGAGGAAAGCAGGAGAGAGTAAGGAGAGCAGGAGAGAATAAGGGGAGCAGGAGAGAGTAAGGAGAGCAGGAGAGAGTAAGGAGAGCAGGAGAAAGTAAGGGCAAAAGGAGAGAGTAAGGGGAGCAGGAAAGAGTAAGGGGAGCAGGAGAGAGTAAGGGGAGCAGGAGAGAGCAGGGGGAGCAGGAGAGAGCAAGGGGATCAGGAGAGAGTAAGGGGAGCAGGAGAGAGTAAGGGGAGCAGGAGAGAGCAAGGGGAGCAGGAGAGAGGATAGAGAGGAGGAGAGAGTAAGGAGAGCAGGAGAGAGTAAGGAGAGCAGGAGAGAGTATGGAGAGAGTAAGGAGAGCAGGAGAGGGTAAGGTGAGCAGGAGAGAGTATGGAGAGCAGGAGAGAGTAAGGCGAGCAGGAGACAGGAAGGGGAGCAGGAGAGAGTAAGGAGTGCATGAGAGAGTAAGGGGAGCAGGAGAGAGTGAGGACAGCAGGAGAGAGTAAGGGGAGCAGGACAGAGTAAGGGGAGCAGGAGAGAGAAAGGGGAGCAGGAGAGAGTAAGGGTGGCAGGAGAGAGTAAGGGGAGCAGGAGAGAGTAAGGGGAGCAGGAGAGAGTCAGGGGAGCAGGAGAGAGTAAGGGGAGCAGGAGAGAGTAAGGGGAGCAGGAGAGAGTAACGAGAGCAGGAGAGAGTAAGGAGAGCAGGAGAGAGTATGGAGAGAGTAAGGAGAGCAGGAAAGGGTAAGGGGAGCAGGAGAGGTTAAGGTTAGGAGGAGAGAGTATGGAGAGCAGGAGAGAGTAGGGGGAGCTAGAGAGAGAAAGGGGAGCAGGAGAGAGTAATGGGAGCAGGAGAGAGTAAGTAGATCAGGAGTGGGTAAGGGGAGCAGGAGAGAGTATGGAGAGCAGGAGATAGTAAGGGGCGCAGGAGCGAGTAAGGGGAGCAGGAGAGAGTAAGGGGTGCAGGATAGAATAAGCAGAGCAGGAGAGAAAAGGAGAGCAGGAGAGAAAAGGAGAGCAGGAGAGAAAAGGAGAGCAGGAGAGAATAAGGAGAGAAGGAGAGAGTAAGGGGAGCATGAGAGAGTAGGGGGAGCAGGAGAGAGTAAGGGTATCAGGAGAGAGTAAGGGGATCAGGATAGAGTAAGGGGTTCTGGAGAGCGTAAGGGGAGCAGGTGAGATTATGGGGAGCAGGAGAGAGTAAGGGGAGCAGGAGAGATTAAGGGGAGCAGGAGATAGTAAGGTGAGCAGGAGAGAGTAAGGGGAGCCGGAGAGAGTAAGGGGAGCAGGAAAGAGTAAGTCGAGCAGGAGAAAGTAAGGGGAGCAGGAGAGAGTAAGGGGAGCAGGAAAGAGTAAGGGGAGCAGGAGAGAGTAAGGGGAGCAGGAGAGTTTAAGGGGAGCAGGAGAGAGTAATGCGAGCAGGAGAGAGTAAGGCAAGCAGGAGAGAGTAAGGGGAGCAGGAGAGAATTAGGAGAGCAGGAGAGGGTAAAGAAAGAGTAAGGAGAGCATCAGAGAGTAAGGAGAGAAGCAGAGAGTAAGGAGAGCAGGAGAGAGTAAGGACCGAGTAAGGGGAGCAGGAGAGAGTTATGAGAGCAGGAGAGTGTAAGGAGAGCAGGAGAGAGTAAGGAGAGCAGGAGAGAGTAAGGGGAGCAGGAGAGAGTAAGTAAAGAGGGAGAGAGTAAGTGGAGCAGGAGAGAGTAAGGGGAGCAGGAGAGTGTAAGGAGAGCAGGAGAGAGTAAGGAGAGCAGGAGAGTGTAAGGGGAGCAGGAGAGAGTAAGGAGAGGAGGAGAGAGTAAGGAGAGCACGAGAGAGTAAGGAGAGAGTAAGGAGAGCAGTAGAGAGCAAGGAGAGCAGGAGAGAGTAAGGAGAGTAAGGAGAGTAAGGAGAGAGTAAGGAGAGAGTAAGGAGAGAGTAAGGATAGAGTAATGAGAGAGTATGGAGAGCAGGACAGAGTAATGAGAGCAGTAGAGAGTAGGAAGAGCAGGAGAGAGTAAGGAGAGCAGGAGAGAGTAAGGAGAACAGGAGAGAGTAAGGAGAGCAGGAGAGAGTCAGGAAAGCAAGAGAGAGTAAAGAGAGAGGAAGGAGAGCAGGTGAGAGTAAAGAGAGAGTAGGAGAGCAGGGGAGAGTAAGGGGAGCCGGAGAGAGTAAGGAGAGCAGGAGAGAGTACGGGGAGCAGGATAGAATAAGGAGAGCAGGAGATAGTAAGGGGAGCAGGAGAGTGTAAGGGGAGCAGGAGAGTGTAAGGGGAGCAGGATAGAGTAAGGGGAGCAGGAGAGAGTAAGGAGAGCAGGGGAGAGTAAGTGGAGCAGGCGCGAGTAAGGGTAGCAGCATAGAATAAGTAGAGCTGGAGAGAATAAGTAGAGCCGGAGAGAGTAAGGAGAGTAGGAGAGAGTAAGGGGAGTAGGAAAGAGTAAGGAGAGCAGGAGAGTGTAAGAAGAGTAGGAGAGAGTAAGGGGAGCAGGAGAGAGTAAGGGGAGCAGGAGAGAGTAAGGAGAGCAGGAAAGAGTAAGGGTAGCAGGAGAGAGTAAGGAGAGCAGGATAGAATAAGGAGAGCAGGAGAGTAAGGATAGCAGGAGAGAGTAAGGGGAGCAGGAGAGAGTAATGGGAGCAGGAGAGAGCAAGGCGAGCAGGAGAGAGCAAGGGGAGCAGGAGGCAGTAAGGGGAGCAGGAGGGCGTAAGGAGAGCAGGAGAGATTAAGGAGACCAGGAGACAGTCAGGGGAGCAGGAGAGAGTACAGAGAGATGAAGGAGAGGAGTAGAGTGTAAGAAGAGTAGGAGAGAGTAAGGGGAGCAGGAGAGAGTAAGGAGAGCAGGAGAGAGTATGGAGAGCAGGAGAGAATAAGGGGAGCAGGAGAGAGTAAGGAGAGCAGGAGAGAGTCAGGAGAGCAGGAGAGAGTAAGGGGAGCAGGAGAGAGTAATGGGAGCCGGAGAGAGTAAGTCGATCAGGAGAGAGTAAGGGGAGCAGGAGAGAGTATGGAGAGCAGGAGATAGTAAGGGGCGCAGGAGAGAGTAAGGGGAGCAGGAGAGAGTAAGGGGTGCAGGATAGAATAAGCAGAGCAGGAGAGAAAAGGAGAGCAGGACAGAAAAGGAGAGCAGGAGAGAAAAGGAGAGAAGGAGAGAATAAGGAGAGAAGGAGAGAATAAGGGGAGCATGAGAGAGTAAGGGGAGCAGGAGAGAGTAAGGGTATCAGGAGAGAGTAAGGGGATCAGGATTGAGTAAGGGGTTCAGGAGAGAGTAACGGGATCAGGAGAGAGTAAGGGGAGCAGGAGAGAGTAAGGGGAGAAGGTGAGATTAAGGGGAGCAGGAGAGAGTAAGGGGAGCAGGAGAGATTATGGGGAGTATTAGATAGTAAGGTGAGCAGGAGAGAGTAAGGGGAGCAGGAGAGAGTAAGGGGAGCAGGAGAGAGTAAGGCGAGCAGCAGAGAGTATGGGAGCAGGAGAGAGTCAGGTGAGCAGTAGAGAGTAAGGGAAACAGGCGAGAGTAAGGGGTGCAGGCGAGAGTAAGGGGAGCAGGCGAGAGTAAGGGGAGCAGGAGAGAGTAAGGGGTGCAGGAGAGACTAAGGGGAGCAGGCGAGATTAAGTGGAGCAGGCGAGAGTAAGGGGTGCAGGAGAGAGTAAGGAGAGCAGGAGAGAGTATGGAGAGTGTAAGTGGAGCAGGACAGAGTAAGTAGTGCGGGAGAGAGTAAGGACAGCAGGAGAGAGTAAGGGGAGCAGGAGAGAATAAGGAGAGCAGGAGAGAGTAAAGAGAGAGTAAGGAGAGCAGCAGAGAGTAAGGAGAGCAGGAGAGAGTATGGAGAGTGTAAGTGGAGCAGGACAGAGTAGTAGTGCGGGAGAGAGTAAGGACAGCAGGAGAGAGTAAAGGGAGCAAGAGAGAATAAGGAGAGCAGGAGAGAGTAAAGAGAGACTAAGGAGAGAGTAAGGGGAGCAGGAGCGAGTAAGGAGAGCAGGAGAGAGAAAGGAGAGCAGGAGAGTGTAAGGGGAGCATGAGAGAGCGAGGAGAGCAGGAAAGAGTAAGGGGAGCAGGAGAGAGTATGGAGGGCAGGAGAGAGTAAGGAGAGCAGGAGAGAGTAAGGAGAGCAGGAGAGAGTAAGGGGAGCAGGAGAGAGAAAGGGGAGCAGGAGAGAGTAAGTGGAGCAGGAGAGAGTAAGGAGACCAGGAGAGAGTAAGGGGAGCAGGCGAGAGTAACGGAAGCAGGAGAGAAAAGGGGAGCAGGAGAGAGTAAGGAGAGCAGGAGAGAGTAAGGAGAGCAGGAGAGAGTAAGGGGAGCACGAGAGAGTAAGGAGAGCAGCAGAGAGTAAGGAGAGCAGGAGAGAGTAAGGAGAGCAGGAGGGAGTAAGGAGAGCAGGAGAGAGTATGGGGAGCTGGAGAGAGTAAGGACAGCAGGAGAGAGTAAGGGGAGCAGGTGAGAGTAAGGGGAGCAGGAGAGAGTAAGGAGAGCAGCAGAGAGTAAGGAGAGCAGGAGAGAGTAAGGAGAGCAGGAGAGAGTAAGGGGAGCAGGAGAGAGTAAAGAGAGAGTAAGGGGAGCACGAGAGAGTAAGGAGAGCAGGAGAGAGTAAGGAGAGCAGGAGAGAGTAAAGAGAGAGTAGGGAGAGCAGGAGCGAGTTAGGAGACCAGGAGAGAGAAACGAGAGCAACAGAGATTAAAGAAAAAGTAAGGACAGCAGGTGAGAGTAAAGGGAGCAGGAGCGACTAAGGGGAGCAGGAGAGAGTAAGGAAAGCTGGAGAGAGTATGGGGAGTAGGAGAGAGTAAGGGGAGCAGGAGAGAGTAAGGGGAGCAGGAGAATATAAGGGGAGCAGGAGATAGTAAGGGGAGCAGGAGAGTGTAAGGGGTGCAGGAGAGTGTAAGGGGAGCAGGATAGAGTAAGGGGAGCAGGAGAGAGTAAGGTGAGCTGGAGAGAGTTAGGGGAGCAGGAAAGAGTAAGGGGAGCAGGCGAGAGTAAGTGGAGCAGGCGCGAGTAAGGGTAGCAGCATAGAATAAGGAGAGCTGGAGAGAATAAGTAGAGCCGGAGAGAGTAAGGAGAGCAGGAGAGAGTAAGGGGAGCAGGAAAGAGTAAGGAGAGCAGTAGAGTGTAAGAAGAGTAGGAGAGAGCAAGGGGAGCAGGAGGCAGTAAGGGGAGCGGGAG
The DNA here is from genome assembly GCF_964194155.1 of Cetorhinus maximus. Lineage (NCBI taxonomy): Eukaryota > Metazoa > Chordata > Chondrichthyes > Lamniformes > Cetorhinidae > Cetorhinus > Cetorhinus maximus. The sequence continues at coordinate 34,513 of NW_027598178.1, forward strand.
GGCGTAAGGAGAACAGGAGAGATTAAGGAGAGCAGGAGACAGTAAGGGGAGCAGGAGAGAGTAAAGAGAGAGTAAGGAGAGCAGGGGTGAGAAATGGGAGCAGGAGAGAGCAAGGGGAGCAGGAGAGAGTAAGGAGAGCAGGAGAGAATAAGGAGACCAGGAGGCACTAAGGGAAGCACGAGAGTGTAAAGAGAGTGTAAGGAGAGCAGGTGAGAATAAGGAGAGCAGGAGAGAGTAAGGGGAGCAGCAGAGATTAAGGGGAGCAGGAGAGAGTAAGGGAAGCAGGAGAGAGTAAGGGGAGCAGGAGAGAATAAGGAGAGCAGGAGAGAGTAAAGAGAGAGTAAGGAGAGCAGCAGAGAGTAAGGAGAGCAGGAGAGAGTAAGGAGACAGTAAGGAGAGAGTAAGGGGAGCAGGAGAGAGTAAGGAGAGAGTAAGGGGAGCAGGAGAGAGTAAGGAGAGCAAGAGAGAGAAAGGAGAGCAGGAGAGTGTAAGGGGAGCAGGAGAGAGCGAGGAGAGCAGGAGAGAGTAAGGGGAGCAGGAGAGAGTAAAGAGAGAGTAAGGGGAGCAGGAGAGAGTAAGGAGAGAAGGAGAGAGTAAAGAGAGAGTAAGGAGAGCAGGAGCGAGTAAGGAGACCAGGAGAGAGTAAGGAGAGCAGCAGAGTGAAAAGAAAGAGTAAGGAGAGCAGGTGAGAGTAAAGGGAGCAGGAGCGACTAAGGGGAGCAGGAGAGATTAAGGAAAGCTGGAGAGAGTAAGAAGAGCAGGAGAGAGTAAGGAGAGCAGGAGAGAGTAAAGAGAGAGTAAGGAGAACTGCAGAGCGTAAGGAGAGCAGGAGAGAGTATGGAGAGAGTAAGTGGAGCAGGAGAGAGTAAGGAGTGCGGGAGAGAGTAAGGACAGCAGGAGAGAGTAAGGAGTGCAGGAGAGAGTAAGGAGAGCAGGAGAGAGTAAGGAGAGCAGGAGAGAGTATGGGGAGTAGGAGAGAGTAAGGGGAACAGGAGAGAGTAAGGGGAGCAGGAGAGAATAAGTGGAGCAGGAGATAGTAAGGGGAGCAGGAGAGTGTAAGGGGAGCAGGAGAGTGTAAGGGGAGCAGGATAGAGTAAGGGGAGCAGGAGAGAGTAAGGGGAGCAGGGGAGAGTAAGTGGAGCAGGCGCGAGTAAGGGTAGCAGCATAGAATAAGGAGAGCTGGAGAGAATAAGTAGAGCCGGAGAGAGAAAGGAGAGCAGGAGAGAGTAAGGCGAGCAGGAAAGAGTAAGGAGAGCAGGAGAGTGTAAGAAGAGTAGGAGAGAGTAAGGGGAGCAGGAGAGAGTAAGGGGAGCAGGAGAGAGTAAGGAGAGCAGGAGAGAGTAAGGGTAGCAGGAGAGAAAAAGGAGAGCAGGATAGAATAAGGAGAGCAGGAGAGAGTAAGGATAGCAGGAGAGAGTAAGGGGAGCAGGAGAGAGTAAGGGGAGCAGGAGAGAGCAAGGCGAGCAGGAGAGAGCAAGGGGAGCAGGAGGCAGTAAGGGGAGCAGGAGGGCGTAAGGAGAGCAGGAGAGATTAAGGAGAGCAGGAGACAGTAAGGCGAGCAGGAGAGAGTGCAGAGAGAGTAAGGTGAGCAGGGGTGTGTAAGGGGAGCAGGAGAGAGCAAGGGGAGCAGGAGAGAGTAAGGAGAGCAGGAGAGAATAAGGAGACCAGGAGACACTAAGGGAAGCAGGAGAGAGTAAAGAGAGTGTAAGGAGAGCAGGTGAGAATAAGGAGAGCAGGAGAGAGAAAGGAGAGAGTAAGGGGAGCAGGAGAGAGAAAGGGGAGGTGGGGAGAGTAAGGAGAGGAGGAGAGAATAAGGAGAGCAGGAGAGAATATGGAGAGCAGGAGAGAATAAGGGGAGCAGGAGAGAGTAAGGAGAGCAGGAGAGGGTAAGGGAAGCAGGAGAGAGTGAGGAGCGCAGCAGAGAGAAATGAGTGCAGGAGAGAGTAAGGAGAGCAGGAGGGAGTAAGGAGAACAGGAGAGAGTAAGGAGAGCAGGAGAGAGTAAGGGGAGCAGGAGAGAGTAAAGAGAGAGTAAGGGGAGCAAGAGAGAGTATGGAGAGCAGGAGAGAGTAAGAAGAGCAGGAGAGAGTAAGGGGAGCAGGAGAGAGTAATGGGAGCAGGAGAGAGTAAGGGGAGCAGGAGAGAGTAAGGGGAGCAGGAGAGAGTAAGGAGAGCAGGAAAGAATAAGGAGAGCAGGAGAGAATAATGATAGCAGGAGAGAATAAGGAGAGCAGGAGAGAGCACGGGGTGCAGGAGAGAGTAAGGAGAGCAGGAGAAAGTAAATGAGAGCAGGAGAGAGTAAGGGGAGCAGGAGAGAGTAAGGGGAGCAGGAGAGAGTAAGGGGAGCAGGAGAGAGTAAGGGGAGCAGGAGAGAGCAAGGGGAGCAGGAGAGAGCAAGGGGAGCAGGAGATATTAAGGAGAGCAGGAGATAGTAAAGGGAGCAGGAGAGAGTAAAGAGAGAGTAAGGAGAGCAGGGGTGAGTAAGGGGTGCAGGAGAGAGCAAGGGGAGCACGAGAGAGTAAGGAGAGCAGGAGGGAATAAGGAGACCAGGAGAGACTAAGGGAAGCAGGAGAGAGTAAAGAGAGAGTAAGGAGAGCTGCAGAGCGTAAGGAGAGCAGGAGAGAGTAAGGTGAGTAGGAGAGAATAAGGGGAGCAGCAGAGAGTAAGGGGAGCAGGAGAGAATAAGGGGAGCAGGAGATAGTAAGGGGAGCAGGAGAGTGTTAGGGTAGCAGGAGAGAGTAAGGGGAGCATTAGAGTGTAAGGGGAGCTGGAGAGAGTTAGGGGAGCAGTAGAGAGTAAGGGGAGCAGGCGAGAGTAAGTGGAGCAGGCGCGAGTAAGGGTAGCAGCATAGAATAAGGAGAGCTGGAGAGAATAAGTAGAGCCGGAGAGAGTAAGGAGAGCAGGAGAGAATAAGGAGAGCAGGAGAGAATAAGGAGAGCAGGAGAGAATAAGGAGAGCAGGAGAGTATAAGGAGAGCAGGAGAGAATAAGTAGAGCAGGTGAGAGTAAGGAGAGCAGGAGAGAGTAAGGGGAGGTGGGGAGAGTAAGGAGAGGAGGAGAGAATAAGGAGAGCAGGAGAGAATATGGAGAGCAGGAGAGAATAAGGGGAGCAGGAGAGAGTAAGGAGAGCAGGAGAGGGTAAAGGAAGCAGGAGAGAGTGAGGAGCGCAGCAGAGAGAAAGGAGTGCAGGAGAGAGTAAGGAGAGCAGGAGGGAGTAAGGAGAACAGGAGAGAGTAAGGAGAGCAGGAGAGAGTAAGGGGAGCAGGAGAGAGTAAAGAGAGAGTAAGGGGAGCAAGAGAGAGTATGGAGAGCAGGAGAGAGTAAGAAGAGCAGGAGAGAGTAAGGGGAGCAGGAGAGAGTAAGGGGAGCAGGAGAGAGTAAGGGGAGCAGGAGAGAGTAAGGGGAGCAGGAGAGAGTAAGGAGAGCAGGGAAGAATAAGGAGAGCAGGAGAGAGTAATGATAGCAGGAGAGAATAAGGAGAGCAGGAGAGAGCACGGGGTGCAGGAGAGAGTAAGGAGAGCAGGAGAAAGTAAATGAGAGCAGGAGAGAGTAAGGGGAGCAGGAGAGAGTAAGGGGAGCAGGAGAGAGTAAGGGGAGCAGGAGAAAGTAAGGGGAGCAGGAGAGAGCAAGGGGAGCAGGAGAGAGCAAGGGGAGCAGGAGATATTAAGGAGAGCAGGAGATAGTAAAGGGAGCAGGAGAGAGTAAAGAGAGAGTAAGGAGAGCAGGGGTGAGTAAGGGGTGCAGGAGAGAGCAAGGGGAGCACGAGAGAGTAAGGAGAGCAGGAGGGAATAAGGAGACCAGGAGAGACTAAGGGAAGCAGGAGAGAGTAAAGAGAGAGTAAGGAGAGCAGGTGAGAATAAGGAGAGCTGGAGAGAGTAAGGGGAGCAGGAGAGAGTACGGAGAGCAGGAGAGAGTAAAGAGAGAGGAAGGAGAGCTACAGAGCGTAAGGAGAGCAGGAGAGAGTATGGAGAGAGTAAGTGGAGCAGGAGAGAGTAAGGAGAGCAGGAGAGAGTAAGGGGAGTAGGAGAGAGTAAGGGGAGCAGCAGAGAGTAAGGGGAGCAGGAGAGAATAAGGGGAGCAGGAGATAGTAAGGGGAGCAGGAGAGTGTAAGGGGAGCAGGAGAAAGTAAGGGGAGCAGGAGAGTGTAAGGGGAGCTGGAGAGAGTTAGGGGAGCAGTAGAGAGTAAGGGGAGCAGGCGCGAGTAAGGGTAGCAGCATAGAATAAGGAGAGCTGGAGAGAATAAGTAGAGCCGGAGAGAGTAAGGAGAGCAGGAGAGAATAAGGAGAGCAGGAGAGAATAAGGAGAGCAGGAGAGAATGAGAGCAGGAGAGTATAAGGAGAGCAGGAGAGAATAAGTAGAGCAGGTGAGAGTAAGGAGAGCAGGAGAGAGTAAGGGGAGGAGGGGAGAGTAAGGAGAGGAAGAGACAATAAGGAGAGCAGGAGAGAATATGGAGAGCAGGAGAGAATAAGGGGAGCAGGAGAGAGTAAGGGGAGCAGGAGAGAGTAAAGAGAGAGTAAGGGGACCAAGAGAGAGTATGGAGAGCAGGAGTGAGTATGGAGAGCAGGAGAGAGTAAAGAGAGAGTAAGGAGAGCAGGTGAGAGTAAGGAGAGCAGGAGAGGGTAAGGGGAGCAGGAGAGAGTAAAGAGAGAGTATGTAGAGCAGGAGCGAGTAAGGAGACCAGGAGAGAGTAAGGAGACCAGCAGAGAGTAAAGAAAGAGGAAGGAGAGCAGGTGAGAGTCAGGAGAGCTGGAGAGAGTAAGGAGAGGAGCAGAGAGTAAAGAAAGGGTAAGGAGAGCTGGAGAGATTATGGGCCGCATGAGAGAGTAAGATAAGCAGGAGAGAGTGAGGAGAGCAGGAGAGAGTAAGTGGAACAGGAGAGAGTAAGGGGAGCAGGAGAGAGAAAGGGGAGCAGGAGAGAGTAAGGAGAGCAGGAGAGAGTAAGGGGAGCAGGAGAGTGTTAGGGAAGCAGGAGAGAGTACCGGGAACAGGAGAGAGTAATAGAGCAGGAGAGCATAAGGAGAGCAGGAGAGAGTAAGGGGAGCAGGAGAGAGTAAGGAGAGCAGGAAAGGGTAAGGGAAGCAGGAGAGAGTGAGGAGCGCAGCAGAGAGAAAGGAGTGCAGGAGAGAGTAAGGAGAGCAGGAGAGAGTAAGGGGAGCAGGAGAGAGTAAAGAGAGAGTAAGGGGAGCAAGAGAGAGTACGGAGAGCAGGAGAGAGTAAGAAGAGCAGGAGAGAGTAAGGGGAGCAGGAGAGAGTAAGGGGAGCAGGAGAGAGTAAGGGGAGCAGGAGAGAGTAAGGGGAGCAGGAGAGAGTAAGGAGTGCAGGAAAGAATAAGGAGAGCAGGAGAGAGTAATGATAGCAGGAGAGAATAAGGAGAGCAGGAGAGAGCACGGGGTGCAGGAGAGAGTAAGGAGAGCAGGAGAGAGTAAATGAGAGCAGGAGAGAATAAGGGGAGCAGGAGAGAGTAAGGGGAGCAGGAGAGAGTAAGGGGAGCAGGAGAGAGTAAGGGGAGCAGGAGAGAGCAAGGGGAGCAGGAGAGAGCAAGGGGAGCAGGAGGCAGTAAGGGGAGCAGGAGGGAGTAAGGCGAGCAGGAGATATTAAGGAGAGCAGGAGATAGTAAGGGGAGCAGGAGAGAGTAAAGAGAGAGTAAGGAGAGCAGGGGTGAGTAAGGGGTGCAGGAGAGAGCAAGGGGAGCACGAGAGAGTAAGGAGAGCAGGAGGGAATAAGGAGACCAGGAGAGACTAAGGGAAGCAGGAGAGAGTAAAGAGAGAGTAAGGAGAGCAGGTGAGAATAAGGAGAGCTGGAGAGAGTAAGGGGAGCAGGAGAGAGTAAGGGGAGCAGGAGAGAGTAAGGGTGTAGGAGAGAGTAAGGGGAGCAGGAGAGAATAAGGAGAGCAGGAGAGAGTAAAGAGAGAGTAAGGAGAGCAGCAGAGAGTAAGGAGAACAGGGGAGAGTAAGGAAGGAGTAAGGGGAGCAGGAGAGAGTAAGGAGAGAGTAAGGAGAGAGTAAGGGGAGCAGGAGAGTGTAAGGAGAGCAGGAGAGAGAAAGGTGAGCAGGAGAGTGTAAGGGGAGCAGGAGAGAGCGAGGAGAGCAGGAGAGAGAAAGGTGAGCAGGAGAGAGTAAGGAGAGCAGGAGAGAGCAAGGAGAGCAGGAGAGAGTAAGGGGAGCAGGAGAGAGTAAGGGAGGCAGGAGAGAGTAAGTGGAGCAGGAGAGAGTAAGGAGAGCAGGAGAGAGTAAGGGGAGCAGGCGAGAGTAAGGGCAGCAGGAGAGTGTAAGGGGAGCTGGAGAGAGTAAGTGGAGCAGGAGAGAGTAAGGGGAGCTGGAGAGTGTAAGGGAAGCAGGAGAGTGTAAGGTGAACAGGAGAGAGTAATAGAGCAGGAGAGCGTAAGGAGAGCAGGAGAGAGTAAGGGGAGCAGGAGAGAGTAAGGAGAGCAGGAGAGGGTAAGTGGAGCAGGAGAGAGTGAGGAGTGCAGCAGAGAGTAAGGAGTGCAGGAGAGAGTAAGGAGAGCAGGAGAGAGGAAAGAGAACAGGAGAGAGTAAGGAGAGCAGGAGAGAGTAAGGGGAGCAGGAGAGAGTAAAGAGAGAGTAAGGGGAGCAAAAGAGAGTACGGAAAGCAGGAGAGAGTAAGAAGAGCAGGAGAGGGTAAGGGGAGCAGGAGAGAGTAAGGGGAGCAGGAGAGTGTAAGGGGAGCAGGAGAGAGTAAGGGGAGCAGGAGAGAGTAAGGAGAGCAGGAGAGAATAAGGAGAGCAGGAGAGAGTAAGGATAGCAGGAGAGAATAAGGAGAGCAGTAGAGAGCACGGGGTGCAGGAGAGAGTAAGGAGAGCAGGAGAGAGTAAATGAGAGCAGGAGAGAGTAAGGGGAGCAGGAGAGAGTAAGGGGAGCAGGAGAGAGCAAGGGGAGCAGGAGGCAGTAAGGGGAGCAGGAGGGAGTAAGGAGAGCAGGAGATATTAAGGAGAGCAGGAGATAGTAAGGGGAGCAGGAGAGAGTAAAGAGAGAGTAAGGAGAGCAGAGGTGTGTAAGAGGAGCAGGAGAGAGCAAGGGGAGCAGGAGAGAGTAAGGAGAGCAGGAGAGAATAAGGAGTCCAGCAGAGACTAAGGGAAGCGGGAGAGAGTAAAGAGAGAGTAAGGAGAGTAGGTGAGAATATGGAGAGCAGGAGAGAGTAAGGGGAGCAGGAGAGAGTAAGGAGAGCAGGAGAGAGTAAGGGATTAGGAGAGAATAAGGGGGGAAGGAGAGAATAAGGAGAGCAGGAGAGAGTAAAGAGAGAGTAAGGAGAGCAGCAGAGAGTAAGGAGAGCAGGAGAGAGTAAGGAAGGAGTAAGGGGAGCAGGAGAGAGTAAGGATGAGAGTAAGGAGAGAGTAAGGGGAGCAGGAGAGAGCGAGGAGAGCAGGAGAGAGTAAGGGGAGCAGGCGAGAGTAAGGGCAGCAGGAGAGAGTAAGGGGAGCTGGAGAGAGTAAGTGGAGCAGGAGAGAGTAAGGAGTGCGGGAGAGAGTAAGGACCGCAGGAGAGAGCAAGGAGTGCAGGAGAGAGTAAGGAGAGCAGGAGAGAGTAAGGATAGCAGGAGAGAGTAAGGGGAGTAGGAGAGAGTAAGGGGAGCAGGAGAGGGTAAGGAGAGCAGGAGAGAGTAAGGAAAGCAGGAGAGAGTAAGAAGAGCAGGAGAGAGTAAGGGGAGCAGGAGAGAGTAAGTGGAGCAGGAGAGAGTAAGGGGAGCAGGAGACAGTAAAGAGAGAGTAAGGAGAGCAGGGGAGAGTAAGGGGAGCAGGAGAGAGGAAGGGGAGAAGGAGAGCGTAAAAAGAGAGTAAGGAGAGCAGATGAGAATAAGGACAGCAGGAGAGAGTAAGGGGAGCAGGGGAGAGTAAGGGGAGCAGGAGAGAGAAAGGGGTGCAGGAGAGAGTAAGGAGAGCAGGAGAGAGTAAGGGGAGCAGGAGAGTGTAAGGGAAGCAGGAGAGAGTAAGGGGAACAGGAGAGAGTAATAGAGCAGGAGAGAGTAAGGAGAGCAGGAGAGAGTAAGGGGAGCAGGAGAGAGTGAGGAGAGCTGCAGAGAGTAATAAGGAGTGCAGAGAGAGTAAGGAGAGCAGGAGGGAGTAAGGAGAGCAGGTGAGAGTAAGGAGAGCAGGAGAGAGTAAAGAGAGAGTAAGGAGAGCAGGAGAGTGTAAGGAGACCTGGAGAGAGTGAGGATTGCAGGATAGGGTAAGGAGGGCAGAAGAGAGTAAGGAGAGCAGGAGAGAGTAAGGAGAGCAGGGGATAGTTGGGTGAGCAGGGGCTGGTTGGGAGTGCAGGAGAGAGTAAGGGGAGCAGGAGAGAGTAAGGAGAGCAGGAGAGAGTAAGGAGAGCAGGGGAGAGTAAGGAGAGCAGGGGTGAGTAAATAGACAGTAAGGAGAGCAGGTGAGAGTAAGGATAGCAGGAGAGAGTAAGGGGAGCTGGAGAGATTAAAGAGAGAGTAAGGAGAGCAGGGGCGAGTAAGGAGAGCAGGAGAGAGTAAGGAGAGCAGGAGAGAGTAAGAGGAGCAGGAGAGAGTGAGGAGATCAGCAGAGAGTAATAAGGAGTGCAGAGAGAGTAAGGAGAGCAGGAGGGAGTAAGGAGAGCAGGTGAGAGTAAGGAGAGCAGGAGAGAGTAAGGGGAGCAGGAGAGAGTAAGGGGAGCAGGAGAGAGTAAAGAGAGAGTAAGGGGAGCAAGAGAGAGTATGGAGAGCAGGAGTGAGTATGGAGAGCAGGAGAGAGTAAAGAGTGAGTAAGGAGAGCAGGTGAGAGTAAGGAGAGCGGGAGAGGGTAAGGGGAGCAGGAGAGAGTAAAGAGAGAGTAAGGAGAGCAGCAGCGAGTAAGGAGACCAGGAGAGAGTAGGAGACCAGCAGAGAGTAAAGAAAGAGGAAGGAGAGCAAGTGAGAGTCAGGAGAGCAGGAGAGAGTAAGGAGTGGAGCAGAGAGTAAAGAAAGAGTAAGGAGAGCACGAGAGATTACGGGCAGCATGAGAGAGTACGAGGATCAGGAGAGAGTAAGGAGAGCAGGAGAGAGTAAGGGGAGCAGGAGAGAGTAAGGGGAGCAGGAGAGAGAAAGGGGAGCAGGAGAGAGTAAGGAGAGCAGGAGAGAGTAAGGGGAGCAGGAGAGTGTTAGGGAAGCAGGAGAGAGTACCGGGAACAGGAGAGAGTAATAAAGCAGGAGAGCATAAGGAGAGCAGGAGAGAGTAAGGGGAGCAGGAGAGAGTAAGGAGAGCAGGAAAGGGTAAGGGAAGCAGGAGAGAGTGAGGAGCGCAGCAGAGAGAAAGGAGTGCAGGAGAGAGTAAGGAGAGCTGGAGAGAGTAAGGGGAGCAGGAGAGAGTAAAGAGAGAGTAAGGGGAGCAAGAGAGAGTACGGAGAGCAGGAGAGAGTAAGAAGAGCAGGAGAGAGTAAGGGGAGCAGGAGAGAGTAAGGGGAGCAGGAGAGAGTAAGGGGAGCAGGAGAGAGTAAGGGGAGCAGGAGAGAGTAAGGAGAGCAGGAAAGAATAAGGAGAGCAGGAGAGAGTAATGATAGCAGGAGAGAATAAGGAGAGCAGGAGAGAGCACGGGGTGCAGGAGAGAGTAAGGAGAGCAGGAGAGAGTAAATGAGAGCAGGAGAGAATAAGGGGAGCAGGAGAGAGTAAGGGGAGCAGGAGAGAGTAAGGGGAGCAGGAGAGAGTAAGGGGAGCAGGAGAGAGCAAGGGGAGCAGGAGGCAGTAAGGGGAGCAGGAGGGAGTAAGGCGAGCAGGAGATATTAAGGAGAGCAGGAGATAGTAAGGGGAGCAGGAGAGAGTAAAGAGAGAGTAAGGAGAGCAGGGGTGAGTAAGGGGTGCAGGAGAGAGCAAGGGGAGCACGAGAGAGTAAGGAGAGCAGGAGGGAATAAGGAGACCAGGAGAGACTAAGGGAAACAGGAGAGAGTAAAGAGAGAGTAAGGAGAGCAGGTGAGAATAAGGAGAGCTGGAGAGAGTAAGGGGAGCAGGAGAGAGTAAGGGGAGCAGGAGAGAGTAAGGGTGTAGGTGAGAGTAAGGGGAGCAGGAGAGAATAAGGAGAGCAGGAGAGAGTAAAGAGAGAGTAAGGAGAGCAGCAGAGAGTAAGGAGAGCAGGGGAGAGTAAGGAAGGAGTAAGGGGAGCAGGAGAGAGTAAGGAGAGAGTAAGGAGAGAGTAAGGGGAGCAGGAGAGTGTAAGGAGAGCAGGAGAGAGAAAGGTGAGCAGGAGAGTGTAAGGGCAGCAGGAGAGAGCGAGGAGAGCAGGAGAGAGAAAGGTGAGCAGGAGAGAGTAAGGAGAGCAGGAGAGAGCAAGGAGAGCAGGAGAGAGTAAGGGGAGCAGGAGAGAGTAAGGGAGGCAGGAGAGAGTAAGTGGAGCAGGAGAGAGTAAGGAGAGCAGGAGAGAGTAAGGGGAGCAGGCGAGAGTAAGGGCAGCAGGAGAGTGTAAGGGGAGCTGGAGAGAGTAAGTGGAGCAGGAGAGAGTAAGGGGAGCTGGAGAGAGAAAGGGGAGCAGGAGAGAGTAAGGAGAGCAGGAGATAGTAAGGGGAGCAGGAGAGTGTAAGGGAAGCAGGAGAGTGTAAGGTGAACAGGAGAGAGTAATAGAGCAGGAGAGCGTAAGGAGAGCAGGAGAGAGTAAGGGGAGCAGGAGAGAGTAAGGAGAGCAGGAGAGGGTAAGGGGAGCAGGAGAGAGTGAGGAGTGCAGCAGAGAGTAAGGAGTGCAGGAGAGAGTAAGGAGAGCAGGAGGGAGGAAAGAGAACAGGAGAGAGTAAGGAGAGCAGGAGAGAGTAAGGGGAGCAGGAGAGAGTAAAGAGAGAGTAAGGGGAGCAAAAGAGAGTACGGAAAGCAGGAGAGAGTAAGAAGAGCAGGAGAGGGTAAGGGGAGCAGGAGAGAGTAAGGGGAGCAGGAGAGTGTAAGGGGAGCAGGAGAGAGTAAGGGGAGCAGGAGAGAGTAAGGAGAGCAGGAGAGAATAAGGAGAGCAGGAGAGAGTAAGGATAGCAGGAGAGAATAAGGAGAGCAGTAGAGAGCACGGGGTGCAGGAGAGAGTAAGGAGAGCAGGAGAGAGTAAATGAGAGCAGGAGAGAGTAAGGGGAGCAGGAGAGAGTAAGGGGAGCAGGAGAGAGCAAGGGGAGCAGGAGGCAGTAAGGGGAGCAGGAGGGAGTAAGGAGAGCAGGAGATATTAAGGAGAGCAGGAGATAGTAAGGGGAGCAGGAGAGAGTAAAGAGAGAGTAAGGAGAGCAGAGGTGTGTAAGAGGAGCAGGAGAGAGCAAGGGGAGCAGGAGAGAGTAAGGAGAGCAGGAGAGAATAAGGAGTCCAGGAGAGACTAAGGGAAGCGGGAGAGAGTAAAGAGAGAGTAAGGAGAGTAGGTGAGAATATGGAGAGCAGGAGAGAGTAAGGGGAGCAGGAGAGAGTAAGGAGAGCAGGAGAGAGTAAGGGATTAGGAGAGAATAAGGGGGGAAGGAGAGAATAAGGAGAGCAGGAGAGAGTAAAGAGAGAGTAAGGAGAGCAGCAGAGAGTAAGGAGAGCAGGAGAGAGTAAGGAAGGAGTAAGGGGAGCAGGAGAGAGTAAGGATGAGAGTAAGGAGAGAGTAAGGGGAGCAGGAGAGAGCGAGGAGAGCAGGAGAGAGTAAGGGGAGCAGGCGAGAGTAAGGGCAGCAGGAGAGAGTAAGGGGAGCTGGAGAGAGTAAGTGGAGCAGGAGAGAGTAAGGAGTGCGGGAGAGAGTAAGGACCGCAGGAGAGAGCAAGGAGTGCAGGAGAGAGTAAGGAGAGCAGGAGAGAGTAAGGATAGCAGGAGAGAGTAAGGGGAGTAGGAGAGAGTAAGGGGAGCAGGAGAGGGTAAGGAGAGCAGGAGAGAGTAAGGAAAGCAGGAGAGAGTAAGGGGAGCAGGAGAGAGTAAGTGGAGCAGGAGAGAGTAAGGGGAGCAGGAGACAGTAAAGAGAGAGTAAGGAGAGCAGGGGAGAGTAAGGGGAGCAGGAGAGAGGAAGGGGAGAAGGAGAGCGTAAAAAGAGAGTAAGGAGAGCAGATGAGAATAAGGACAGCAGGAGAGAGTAAGGGGAGCAGGGGAGAGTAAGGGGAGCAGGAGAGAGAAAGGGGTGCAGGAGAGAGTAAGGAGAGCAGGAGAGAGTAAGGGGAGCAGGAGAGTGTAAGGGAAGCAGGAGAGAGTAAGGGGAACAGGAGAGAGTAATAGAGCAGGAGAGAGTAAGGAGAGCAGGAGAGAGTAAGGGGAGCAGGAGAGAGTGAGGAGAGCTGCAGAGAGTAATAAGGAGTGCAGAGAGAGTAAGGAGAGCAGGAGGGAGTAAGGAGAGCAGGTGAGAGTAAGGAGAGCAGGAGAGAGTAAAGAGAGAGTAAGGAGAGCAGGAGAGTGTAAGGAGACCTGGAGAGAGTGAGGATTGCAGGATAGGGTTAGGAGGGCAGAAGAGAGTAAGGAGAGCAGGAGAGAGTAAGGAGAGCAGGGGATAGTTGGGTGAGCAGGGGCTGGTTGGGAGTGCAGGAGAGAGTAAGGGGAGCAGGAGAGAGTAAGGAGAGCAGGAGAGAGTAAGGAGAGCAGGGGAGAGTAAGGAGAGCAGGGGTGAGTAAATAGACAGTAAGGAGAGCAGGTGAGAGTAAGGATAGCAGGAGAGAGTAAGGGGAGCAGGAGAGATTAAAGAGAGAGTAAGGAGAGCAGGGGCGAGTAAGGAGAGCAGGAGAGAGTAAGGAGAGCAGGAGAGAGTAAGAGGAGCAGGAGAGAGTGAGGAGATCAGCAGAGAGTAATAAGGAGTGCAGAGAGAGTAAGGAGAGCAGGAGGGAGTAAGGAGAGCAGGTGAGAGTAAGGAGAGCAGGAGAGAGTAAGGGGAGCAGGAGAGAGTAAGGGGAGCAGGAGAGAGTAAAGAGAGAGTAAGGGGAGCAAGAGAGAGTATGGAGAGCAGGAGTGAGTATGGAGAGCAGGAGAGAGTAAAGAGTGAGTAAGGAGAGCAGGTGAGAGTAAGGAGAGCGGGAGAGGGTAAGGGGAGCAGGAGAGAGTAAAGAGAGAGTAAGGAGAGCAGCAGCGAGTAAGGAGACCAGGAGAGAGTAGGAGACCAGCAGAGAGTAAAGAAAGAGGAAGGAGAGCAAGTGAGAGTCAGGAGAGCAGGAGAGAGTAAGGAGTGGAGCAGAGAGTAAAGAAAGAGTAAGGAGAGCACGAGAGATTACGGGCAGCATGAGAGAGTACGAGGATCAGGAGAGAGTAAGGAGAGCAGGAGAGAGTAAGGGGAGCAGGAGAGAGTAAGGGGAGCAGGAGAGAGAAAGGGGAGCAGGAGAGAGTAAGGAGAGCAGGAGAGAGTAAGGGGAGCAGGAGAGTGTAAGGGAAGCAGGAGAGAGTAAGGGGAACAGGAGAGAATAATAGAGCAGGAGAGCGTAAGGAGAGCAGGAGAGAGTAAGGGGAGCAGGAAAGAGTAAGGAGAGCAGGAGAGAGTAAGGGGAGAAGGAGAGAGTGAGGTGAGCAGCAGAGAGTAAGGAGTTCAGGAGAGAGTAAGGAGAGCACGAGGGAGTATGGAGAACAGGAGAGAGTAAGGAGAGCAGGAGAGTGTAAGGGGAGCAGGAGAGAGTAAAGAGAGAGTAAGGGGAGCAAGAGAGAGTATGGAGAGCAGGAGAGAGTAAGGAGAGCAGGAGAGAGTAAAGGGAGAGCAAGGAGAGCAGGTGAGAGTAAGGAGAGCAGGAGAGGGTAAGGGGAGCAGGAGAGAGTAAAGAGAGAGTAAGGAGAGCAGGAGCGAGTAAGGAGACCAGGAGAGAGTATGGAGACCAGCAGAGAGTAAAGAAAGAGTAAGGAGAGCAGGTGAGTGTAAGGAGAGCAGGAGAGAGTAAGGAGAGGAGCAGAGAGAAAAGAAAGAGTAAGGAGAGCAGGAGAGAGTACGGGCAGCATGAGAGAGTAAGGGGAGCAGGAGAGAGTAAGGAGAGCAGGAGAGTGTAAGGGGAGCAGGAGAGAGTAAGAAGAGCAGGAGAGAGTATGGAGAGCAGGAGAGATTAAGGAGAGCAGGAGAGAGTAAGGAGCGCGGGAGAGAGTAACGAGAGAGAAAGGAGAGCAGCAGAGAGTAAGGAGAGCAGGAGAGAGTAAGGAGAGCAGGAGAGAGTAAGGAGATTAGGAGAGAGTATAAAGAGAGTAGGTGGAGCAGGAGAGAGTAAGGAGAGCAGGAGAGAGTAAGGAGAGCAGGAGAGAGTAAGGAGAGCAGGAGAGAGTAAGGAGAGCAGGAGAGAGTAAGGAGAGCAGGAGAGAGTAAGAAGAGCAGGAGAGTGCAAGAAGAGCAGGAGAGAGTAAGCAGAGCAGGAGAGATTAAAGAGAGAGTAAGGAGAGCAGCAGAGATTAAGGGGAGCAGGAGAGATTAAGGAGAGCAGCAGAGAGTCTGGAGAGATTAAGGAGAGCAGGAGATAGTAAGGAGAGGAGGAGAGAGTAAGGAGAGCAGGAGAGAGTAAGGAGAGCAGGAGAGAGTAAGGAGAGCAGGAGAGAGTAAGGAGTGCAGGAGAGAATAAAGAGAGCAGGAGAGAGTAAGGAGAGCAGGAGAGAGTAAAGAGAGAATAAGGAGTGTAGGAGAGTGTAAGGAGACCTGGAGAGAGTAAGGATTGCAGGATAGAGTAAGGAGGGCAGAAGAGAGTAAGGAGAGCAGGAGAGAGTAAGGAGAGCAGGGGATAGTTGGGTGAGCAGGGGCTGGTTGGGAGAGCAGGAGAGAGTAAGGGGAGCAGGAGAGAGTAAGGAGAGCAGGAGAGAGTAAGGAGAGCAGGGGAGAGTAAGGAGAGCAGGAGAGAGTAATTGGAGCAAGAGAGAGTAAGGGGAGCAAGAGAGAGTAAGGAGAGCAGGGGAGAGTAAGGAGAGCAGGGGTGAGTAAATAGACAGTAAGGAGAGCAGGTGAGAGTAAGGAGAGCAGTAGAGAGTAAGGGGAGCAGGAGAAATTAAAGAGAGAGTAAGGAGAGCAGGGGCGAGTAAGGAGAGCAGGAGAGAGTAAGGAGACCAGCAGAGAGTAAAGAAAGAGTAAGGAGAGCAGGTGAGAGTCAGGAGAGCAGGAGAGAATAAGGAGAGGAGCAGAGAGTAAAGAAAGAGTATGGAGAGCAGGAGAGAGTACGGCAGCATGAGGGAGTAAGGGGAGCAGGAGAGAGTAAGGAGAGCAGGAGAGAGTAAGGGGAGCAGGAGAGAGTAAGAAGAGCAGGAGAGAGTAAGGGGAGCAGTAGAGAGAAAAAGGAGCAGGAGAGAGTATGGAGAGCAGAAGAGAGTAAGGGGTGCAGGAGAGTGTAAGGGAAGCAGGATAGAGTAAGGGGAACAGGAGAGAGTAACGAGAGAGTAAGGTGAGCAGGAGAGATTAAGGGGAGCACGAGAGATTAAGGAGAGCAGCAGAGAGTAAGGAGAGATTAAGGAGAGCAGGAGATAGTAAGGAGTGCAGGAGAGAATAAGGAGAGCAGCAGAGAGTAAGGAGAGCAGGAGAGAGTAAAGAGAGAGTAAGGAGAGCAGGACCGAGTAAGGAGACCAGGAGAGAGTAAGGAGAACAGCAGAGAGTAAAGAAAGAGTAAGGAGAGCAGGTGAGAGTAAGGAGAGCAGGAGAGTGTAAGGAGAGGAGCGGAGAGTAAAGAAAGAGTAAGGAGAGCAGGAGAGAGTACAGGCAGCATGAGAGAGTAAGGGGAGCAGGAGAGAGTAAGGAGATCAGGAGAGAGTAAGGGGAGCAGGAGAGAGTAAGAAGAGCAGGAGAGATTAAGGAAAGCAGGAGAGAGTAAGGAGAGCAGGAGAGTGTAAGGAGAGCGGGAGAGAGTAAAGAGAGAGCAAGGAGAGCAGCAGAGAGTAAGGAGAGCAGGAGAGAGTAAGAAGAGCAGGAGGGAGTAAGGAGAGCAGGAGAGATAAGGAGAGTAGGAGAGAGTAAGGAGAGCAGGAGAGAGTAAGGATGCAGAAGAGAGTAAAAAGATAGTAAGGAGAGCAGCAGAGAGTAAGGAGAGCAGGAGAGAGTATGGAGAGAGTAAGTGGAGCAGGAGAGAGTTAGGAGAGCAGGAGAGAGTAAGGAGAGCAGGAGAGATTAAGGAGAGCAGGAGATAGTAAGGAGAGCAGGAGAGAGTGAGGAGAG
Source organism: Cetorhinus maximus (assembly GCF_964194155.1). Lineage (NCBI taxonomy): Eukaryota > Metazoa > Chordata > Chondrichthyes > Lamniformes > Cetorhinidae > Cetorhinus > Cetorhinus maximus. Next base: position 50,505 of record NW_027598178.1, read on the forward strand.
CAGGAGCGAGTAAGGAGAGCAGGAGAGAGTGAGGAGAGCAGGAGAGAGTAAGAAGAGCAGGAGAGTGTAAGAAGAGCAGGAGAGATTAAGGGGAGCAGGAGAGATTAAGGAGAGCAGCAGAGAGTACGGAGAGATTAAGGAGAGCAGGAGATAGTAAGGAGAGGAGGAGAGAGTAAGAAGAGCAGGAGGGAGTAAGGAGAGCAGGAGAGATAAGGAGAGTAGGAGAGAGTAAGGAGAGCAGGAGAGAGTAAGGATGCAGAAGAGAGTAAAAAGATAGTAAGGAGAGCAGCAGAGAGTAAGGAGAGCAGGAGAGAGTATGGAGAGAGTAAGTGGAGCAGGAGAGAGTTAGGAGAGCAAGAGAGAGTAAGGAGAGCAGGAGAGATTAAGGAGAGCAGGAGATAGTAAGGAGAGCAGGAGAGAGTGAGGAGAGCAGGAGCGAGTAAGGAGAGCAGGAGAGAGTGAGGAGAGCAGGAGAGAGTAAGAAGAGCAGGAGAGTGTAAGAAGAGCAGGAGAGATTAAGGGGAGCAGGAGAGATTAAGGAGAGCAGCAGAGAGTACGGAGAGATTAAGGAGAGCAGGAGATAGTAAGGAGAGGAGGAGAGAGTAAGGAGAGAAGGAGAGAGTAAGGAGAGCAGGAGAGAATAAGGAGTGCACCAGATAATAAGGAGAGCAGGAGAGAGTAAGGAGAGCAGGAGAGAGTAAAGAGAGAGTAAGGAGAGCAGGAGTGAGTAAGGAGAGCAGGAGAGACTAAGGAGTGCAGGAGAGATTAAGGAGAGCAGAAGAGAGTACGGAGAGCAGGAGAGAGTAAGGAGAGCAGGGGATAGTTGGGAGAGCAGGGGATAATTGGAAGAGCAGGAGAGAGTAAGGGGAGCAGGAGAGAGTAAGGTTAGCAGGAGAGAGTAAGGGGAGCAGCAGAGTGTAAGGATTGCAGGCGAGAGTAAGGAGAGCAGGGGAGAGTAAGGAGAGCAGGGGAGAGTAAGGAGATCAGGGGAGAGTAAGGAGAGCAGGAGAGTGTAAGGAGAACCGGAGAGAGTAAGGAGAGCAGGAGAGAGTAAGGAGAGCAGGAGACATTAAGGAGAGCAGGAGAGAGCAAGGTGGGCAGGAAAGAGTAAGGAGAGCAGGAGAGAGTAAGGGCAGCAGGAGAGTGTACGGGAAGCAGGAGAGAGAATGGGGAGCTGGAGAGAGTAAGGAGAGAAGAAGAGAGTAAGAAGAGCAGGAGTGAGCCAGAAGAGAAGGAGAGAATAAGGAGAGCAGGAGAGAGTAAGGAGAGATTAAGGAGAGCAGGAGATAGTAAGGAGAGGAGGAGAGAATAAGGAGAGCAGGAT